>NC_136627.1:13722408-13879908 GCF_933228915.1 Telmatherina bonti | reverse complement strand
CATCTTCAGTTTCCTGATCTTCCCACCAGAAGTCAGGTTGTTCAACTACCACTTTCCCCCGTGGACCACCGTCCTGGGCTACTGCATCGGCGTGTCTTCATTCATCTGCGTGCCTGCTTACATGGTTTACCACTTGCTTAATGCTAAAGGCACATTCAAGCAGGTATATCATCATCCTTTGATGTCTTTCTCTTTCCTCTCTTAAGACCCCCATTCCCCCCAACCTTATCTTGGTGCTGCCTGATTCCTCTGTCCTGTAATCTCTCCCGATCTTAGTTCTCAAACTGACAGATCTCCAGAAACAGGGCTTACCTCTGGTCCTTTCTTCTCCATGCACGGTCAGGGTCTACTCTCTGCTGTGAGAGCACATGACTGGAGATCAGGATCAAAGGAGAATAAGGAGGAGGTGCAGGCAAGAGATTAGCAAGAGGAAAAAAAGAAAGCCATGACAAACAATTATAACTGGCACATGCAGCACTCACTCAAGCACTGATCCACTTTAGATTTCTCCATATTTGGAGAAAAAGGTTTAAAGTAGAGAAAATGTGCCTTAGCTATAAAAAAAATAAGCCTCTTATTACACATCCAGACACATACTATGATTTTTTTTTTATCTAACCACGGTGGGGCTCTTGTAAAGGTGGCTGATTGCTCTCTTTGGTATTCTGTGTTGCACGTTACTCAAAACAAGTACAAAATTCATCACAAACAATCATCCCCATGTCTATTATTAATATCTCATTCAGCCTTGTGTGAGGGTTGACAGAAGGGAAAGGGACATCAAAGCGGCCGGTTGACAGACCCTCTCTGGCTGTTGTCCAGTATTGACACTGCTGCCAGGATGCACAATGGCTTTGACACAAGTCAACAAACAGCAGTCCTTGTTTTTGTGTACATGAGTTTGAGAGGAAGCAGAAGCCGTGCAGGTCAGGAGAGCAGGTTCAAAACCAGGCTTTCGGTCTGAAACCACTCTACTGGCTTCAGCAGCAACAAGCGCTAGTGTGGCTCTGCAGTGGTTAGTGAAAAGTAAACGCCTCTGTTTCCTCCTTTATCTCCACAGCGTCTGCTGAAAAGCATCACTCCGGAGCCGAGCAGCGAGAACCACAGAGATTACATTGTGACCAACGCAATCTGACCAAACCCTGACCAAAAGAAGGCACCACTCTAACCACTGTCAGGCGCCATCTTCTGGACATATTGCAAAACTACAGGACAAGGGGGCTACCTTTCACAGTCTGTTCATTCATCTCTTCCAATAAGATCTAGAAACTGAGCTGGAGTAAGCCTAAGCAAGTAATTTTAGCATGTTTTTGGTTCTTAATGCTGCTGTTACATACGATGAGAGATCCTGCAAATTCAGCTCGGTTACAGAAGGCCAGATTGTTACATGTTCGTCCACTCTCACCTTTCATGGTTGCATTTTCTTCTTATGCTGTTAAGTTATGCATTCAGATATGTAGCAAAATTCAGGTATCCTTTACAGCTGTTGCTGAAACCAAATACACGAGATCTGTTCTGTTCCTGAAGCTGTTTAAGTATTTTCCATGTTGCTGTGTTGACTGTGTTCATCTGGTGGCATCTCAGTCAAATGACAGATTTGCAATGAGGTCCCTACACTGTGAAGCACTGCCTGGTAGTGACATGAATCTGTGTGTGTGTGTGTGTGTGTGTGTGTGTGTGTGTGTGTGTGTGTGTGTGTGTGTGTGTGTGTGTGTGTGTGTGTGTGTGTGTGTGTGTGTGTGTGTGTGCGTATGAGAAAGATAGACTGTTATAAAATCCAGAGGAAAATGCGTCACAGACACACCTGTCCAAGTTTGTTCATTCTATAACTGCAATATAAAATATATGTATTTATTTTCTAATGCATCAGTGGTGTCATTGTGTCTCTCCTCACAGTAGCAGCGGTGGGAAACATGGCGCTGAGGGTCCATGTTTAACCCCGGTGACACTCTGCACTCTGTTGTCATTCTCCATATCTGTCGGTAATAGAAGCCAAATATGGATCAGAGCTAATAATATCTTCAGTATCAGTCTGGAAATCAGTGTTACTGTGTTTTACTTTCAACCAAAAAAATTGTGTGCCTGTTCATATGTATGTATGTATGTGCGCGTTTTGAGACGGTGTGTATAGGAGCAGGACTTAAAATATGGCAAACACTGTACATCTCCATGTATTTACTAGTCAGTCTGGTGTTGGTGTAATCTAACATGTGAATACCTGTCTCCTCCGTTCATGGATGTGTGAGTGTGTGAGTGTCAAGTACTTGTGTGATGGTCAATTCGAGTGTGTGAGTGCATTCAGTGTACTTCAGTTGCGTGTATGTGTGTGTGTGCATGTGCGTGTGTGCCAGTGATGTGATCTCCTGTTGTCTTGTTAAATGCCAAACTATCTAATGAAGAAAGTAAACTCCCTCTTGCCTCTTTCTCTCTCGTACCTCTCGAGCTTATATAAAATCTATGTATGTCAATGAAAGACTGTTCTGAGAAGCATCTGTATAGAATAAAGATATATAAATATATGGGAAATTACAGATAATAATAAAGATATATGGAAAATACCAACGTTTGTCACCTGTTAGTTGATTGTTTTGCATTTCTCCGTTTAGTCATGTGCAAACTGTTTTATTCGTTTTGAAAGGGATGCATAATTTTGTATTTTTGTTTTTCCAACCGTTTTTATTCAATCACAGATCCTGATTCAAATGTATATTGGGCATCTGTGGTGTAATTTAATGATCATTTTCCTCTGCATTTGGACAGATATATATATATATATATATATATATATATATATATATATATATATATACACATATATAAACACAGACATCTGTAAGCATCATAAGATCCGCAACTAATGTATACACAGTAAATGTACAGTAACTTAATTTTGAATTAATTCATTTTAAAAAAATATAAAATAAAGATTTTCCTAATCCTGCACAGTACTGCACATCAACAGAACAAATAATGTGTTATGACACATCATTTGTGGACTTCCAAGAAAAAACTGTTCTGAGACAAAGGTATAAAATTTACCCATGCAAGCATGCTGTTAAATAAGGGTAATGAAGCATCAGAAGGACAATCAGCTCAGGTTTCACTGGATGAGGAGCTTTGAAGCTTCTCTACTGTGCATGAAAACCTGCTTGATGTCAACCAAAAACATCCAGCCTGTAGCATTCACTACATCTGATTAACACCAAGCACTGCTTATCATCTGGATAAATCAGTGCTTTAGTGAAGCATCACAGTAAGGTTAGCTTTTGGCAGTTTGCCAGCAGAGTTTCCCAGAATTTCTACCACACCACAAAGTTCAGGAGAAATCTTTCTAAACAGGCTACTATCACTTGTCCGACTTCTCATCGTCTCGTCTCGTCTCAGTTTCTCTTAGTTTACCCACTTTTGTTTCTGAGTGTGTGTACATTCATACATAAATTCAGCTCTGCCAGCTTGCTGGCAATTCTTTCATACACCCAGTTGTTTCTGCTCAAAGTCACACTAAAGCTCATCCGCGATAAATAAAAGAGCCTGGACCTTGTGGTCTGTCTGATCAAAATGTGAAGTTTGTATCATTCAAACAATGCTTTGCAGCTTCTACATGGACATGTAGCATGATGTAAGTATGTTCTATTAATATAAGTTCTGCAGCAAACATCCCGACCTATCAAGAATTCCAGGAACCCTTACCTGGTGATATCTGTGGAAATGCAGTAGCTTCTTTTTTCTTTTTTTTTTTTTTCTTTTTTTTTTTTTAATAAATAAATAAAATCACAGGTAAATAAAAAAATGTTCCTTTGCTTTAGATTCAGCAAAGCAAAGGACACCCATGGAACTTGAAGAAGAATGCATGAAACTGAAGAAAGGTACAAAAAGAAATAATGCTAATGGAAAAGCTTCTGTCATTCCGTCATACTGTCTTATAAGCAAACAAAAGTAGTTTTGTGGAAAAACTGTGCATCCCTTTTATTGTTTTGTACTTTTATTTAAATGTAAAAAAATAAAAGTTATGAGGAAAAGAATCATTTACCTCCAGTAAAGCAAAGCAGAGGTATTATCATGTGATTCGTAACCTGCCTTTTGTCCAGTGATGGATGGGACACACTGCATCACTCATGACCCTGAAATACATAAAGCTTTTAGATAAACTGATTTTTTTTTTTTTTTTTTAATGTTTGTATTACATAAAATCTTTGCTTGATATTCATGCTGACCAACACAATACATGTCTTAATATGAACCCAGATTAAAAAATCCAACCATGGAAGATCTGAACTGGCCTCACCCTCTTATAATGAGCTAATGAAGCTCAGATTTGGCACAAATCATCATGTCAAGACAATCCTGACTATCACAATCCACACTGACAAATTGAACCTCATGTAAAGTCTGTTATGAATTGGAAAAAATTTGTATGAAAGTTAAGTGACAGCAACAGGAGCTGGCAGGATGATCAAAAGCCTTATCAGGGCAGAACTCATCTGCTTCTCTGAGCCTCTTTAAATCCTGGTCGCTCTGTCGGGACAATCATCTGGGATTCTTTGCCAAAATTGTGTGTGTCTGTGTGTACATCTGTGCACAACATGATGGTTCCTTGTCGACACTGATTAATCCTGTCACTGAAATCTGCAATCAGCAGCTCCAGCAAATAGTCTCATGCTTGTGTGGACACACACATAAACGCTAAAGGAGGATGATCCTCAGTTCATCGTCTGTAAGCTGCATTCTTATGACACATATAACTACAACCAATATGCTGAATGTCCTAAAGAAGAGGAAAAAAAACTTTGAAATGATATGCATTTTGTGGTTTAATTGCATGAGTTGTGTTTATAAGAGGCCTCCTCTGCACATGTGAGTGTGTGTGCTTTATTGTGGCAATTTCCTCTGAACTCCCATCCCCCTGACTGATGGACACATCCTGTGTTCTCTGTCTTGGCTTATCGCTGCAGATCTATATTAAACAGCGCCGGCACAGCCAGCGTATCCCTCCACCTCTGCTGTACCTGTCATCAGCTGCCTGTCTTCCAGCCTCTCTCCCTATCAGGTGTCTATCAGGACCTCCAACTCATTTCATGTCTTTCCCAGCTTTCATATCTGCTGATTTTATTCTTTCTCATATTCATCTGGGCACGCCAGCTGGGGGCCCTTGTGTCGGTGCGTGCTTCCTTGAACCTGCTCTTCCTCTCACATGCATGTGGTTGCTGTCAGTTTGAACACTCCCTCATATGATCATACTGTATTTGCAACCACGATAACCTTTACACTCTTTTCCTTTGACTTTTCCACTTTTCATACAGCAGCCGAGTTTGACATATCTTTCAACTCCGTTTCAGTCGGCCTCCCCTCTGTAGTCCTTATAAATATTTTTGACAGTGATCCACGGGGTCACCCTTTTCGTTCTGACAGAAAAATCCTGGCATTTACCTCTAACTTGCTCCATCTGTCCTCCCTTTCTTTCTATTTTGTCCCCCTACCCAGCTCCTCTGCTGATTCCCTGATACCGTTGCTTCCTCTGAAGAACAGGAAATGAAACTCTTTTTTTTCCCCTCCCATCTGTCGCTCCCACCCTTTATCACACCGAAACCTTGGTTCCCTCCAATGACGGTTTCTCCCTCGCCTAATGAACTAATTTTGCACGAAGGGAGAATACCATCTTATCTCTGCAGAGTAGGCCCTCCTCTCTTTCAGAGACACTCTCACTCTTTTCTCCATTGATCGTCTCTCCCATGTCTTTGCAGTTCATATAGTTGTTGCCAAGATACACTGAGAGCGGTGTCATTTGTTTTCTTGACATTATAGGTGAGGACATGATGAAAACAAAAACAAAAAGGTAGATGATGCTTTATAGACAGTATATACATCATTAAATAACAGAGGCTTTGTAATTCTGAGGCTTTATTTGTGTGACCTCTTTATGGTGGGAAAAGAAGTACATTTTTGTGAGTTTTTATTGACATGAAGTATCATGGAATCAGTTGCTGTGACTTGCAAAACTCTCAAACTCCTTGGCATTTTATTTATTTATTTATTTATTCTCTTATCCTTGCATTTTAGTGCCAGGACTATGGAAGCTGGATGATCTATGAGCTGTTCTGCCAGTTGTTGTTTTTTTCTTCGATTTTTCATTCCTAATTTTTTACATAAAAGCAAATTCAATAATTTAGTGGGGAAAAAATGTGACTGGTATAAACAAAAAAAAAAAAAAACTGTTTACATATGTGAGATTTTGGGCATAGCTCAGTGAGTATAAGTACAAGTATAACAACATAAATGTCATCATGACAAATGTTCACATGTTAGGACACAGAACTTAATGCCTCCCTGGTGAGAAATAAACTGTCAGGAAAAAATTATGATTATTTGGCTTTTGTTCTGTATTTTGTTTTTCCACAATACCCTTTATTTAGTAAGACAAGTTGCCCCAAGTTACAACATGCCGTCTTCCATTTACTGTTCAGATTTCTTTGTGTCTTTCCTCAGCACATCCAGCATTCTTTTCATGATGAGCTCTTTCCCAGGTCCAGCTGTTGACAAACAGGATGCTGCCACACTGTGTTTCACTGTGATTAGTGTTCTTGGCATAATAGAGTTTGTGTTGCATGACAAATAGTTCAGCTTTAGGTTAATCTAAGCTCCTTCTTAGACATGTCTGGGACTTCTCCAGCACCTCAAAACATTTTTTTCTTTTTTCAGCAACAACCACTTCCAGGAAAACCATCCTGGTTGAACTCACAGCTTCTGCTTCAGGGTTTAATCTCCTCTTCTCCATCAGGATCCCGTTTCTCAGACCTCTCTGACTCACTGACTCCTGGTTTTATTTTGCATTTTCTTGGCAGGGGTTTGAACAGTGCAGTTTCATTTTATAGCAATGACTTAAGTGGTGCTCCTGGGGATGTTATTTAATGATTCAGTCTAAACTGTATTTCTCCAGAATTTTGTTGCTGAGAAATCTTTAAAGGTGTCAATTACTCCTGTGTGTTGTCGATGCCATAGGGCCTTTTACAACAACGAGACCATGTAAAATATGTTACACAAAGGTGGTTTTTATAGAACCAATAGTATCATATCAACCATAATTTGAGACTATAAATCATCATTTTGAGATTTAAAAGTCAGACATGGAGAATTTTATGTTTTTCCTCTTCAAATTTTCTAAAAATGTCTTGCTTTCAGTGTAATTTTTTTTTTTTTTTAGCTGGGAGTAATCTTAAAAGGCCTGGTAAATAGAATAATATATCTATCTAAATGGCCAATCCTGGAATACCTTTGAATGCACCAAAATATCTCACTGTGAACTGAGTGGATTTATAGAAGTACAGTAAGTTTAGCTCAAATTATCCCAAATTTGTTCTTACATAGAAACACAGCAACAAAACATTATATCACTTGGAAATAAAACATTATGTCACTCAAATGAAGTGATATAAACTTAACTAAGCAGTGAGATTTCAGTTACTTACAGTGATGAAATGTGCAAAAGTATGTAATGTGGGCACATAAAACTATTGTTGCTTTGCACTGCCTACATCAGGCTCATATTAAGTCCCCGACTCTGATCTTCTTTAAATGAATCTAGAAATAAAACATGGAGGCAGTGCTGTGTTTGAAAAGGACAGTATTATACTGTCTGTCATCATATTAAGGCCTTTGCTTAATATGATGCTTTTTTTCATCTTGCAGATAGAATTTTAATCAGCCTATTCTGCTGTGTTTTTATGGGGTCATATCCCCCCCTGTTGGTTTTGAAGAGAATCAAGTCTTCAGGACCAAAGTAGCCTGTTTTAAAAAGAGCTCACCACTAGGTGGAGGTGGACAGGAGCTCCCAAAACAAGAGGATGAAGATGATCATCATTGTTATAACATTTGTATAATGGGTATAATAACACAAGAATAGGGTGGGATAAATATGATTATGGATATCTGCAGAGTGGGTTCCTGCATGTATTTAATAACTGGATGTAATTTGTTTGTTTCTTTTCCTTTTCTCCACATCCACTGAACCAACATATCTGTCTGTCACACACCTACTCACACACACACACACACATATATTGGTTTGTGATCCGCTCTCTTGTGGAGAGCAGAGCTTTAATTACCAGGAGGATTTTCTTTAGTCCCATTGTCTCAATCTAGACTGACTCCCTGAAGAAGAATCATCCTCTACTTAATCCTAATCTTGTTTCTCCAACACACTCACTTTTCTCTGTGCTGTGGTAACCTGGGAGCAGACGATCTGTTCTTTGCTTCTGTCTTCATTTCCTTGTCTTCACAGATGAGTTTATTTTGAATTGTGTTACAAGCCAAAATGGCAAGCATGTGACTTATACCAGGGACACGATTTGTCTCTGTTTTAGTGTTGTATTACAATACAATCAAAAGTAAATATTCATGAGCACAGCTGGCTTTCACACATGCACACACTTGCAAATGCCTAATGGGCTACACCCACACTGCTGGGTGTAGATATGTAGGGGGAGGCTGAGAAGAACAAGTCATCAGTCATCCTGTCACCCTTTTATTTGCTTCTTTTATTTATCATCATCTTTCTCTATTTTTACCTCTGCTTTCTGTTTTTTGTAAAGTTCTTGCTTCTCCATCTGTTTTTCTTTTCTCTTTGTGTGCTATAGTTGTTGCCACCGATGCACCTCCCAATCAGATTCTGTTTAATTCTGTTCATCTGAGGATCGATGGAAGTGGGAGGAAGGGAAGGGGCATTTGGGAGGACTGGGGAGCAGAGCTGGAAGAGAAGGCAATGACCCAGTTAATGCAATGAAGAGAATGAAAAAGGGAGACCTTCCTCTGTCCCCAGCCAACTCTGGAATATTTATACGCTCATAATAAAAAGCAGTGACCATGAAAAGAGGGTTATAATAGAGGTATTTGATGTTCCTTTGGTTTGACACTTCATGTCAAGGTTTTCAAGGCTCTTTGAGATATGAGGCCTTGTTATCTCCAAGCATCTTTCACCTCCTGTTCTCTCCCTGAGCCTCTTGTGATTCCCCTTTTCACTATCATCCACACCTCTCCCTCTACTTTCACACCCCTGCCCCTCCACCACGTCTCACCTCCCAGAAGAGGTGAGCAGCAGACTAACTAGAACAGACAATATGATCTGAGCTCAGGTCTTCTTATGCTGTTGATCCTGTCCTGTGTTGAGCACATGGATTATTTATGATGGTTTGTATCTGTGTCTAAAACCTGACATGACACATACACATACCTGTAATCGCAGACACACTCTGGCTATAGAGTTGCTTTTCAGCTTTCAGTATTCATTCCTATTTTCATTGCAGTTTAATGGATCAATGCCTCGTGGCCTCTGAATGAATGAAATGCAAGCATTTATCAGACAGTACAGCGTTTGACAGCTGGCTACGATCGCGCATGCGCATGATACCGGCGAGGAGTTAAAATTTGTTAATCGACTTTGTTTACGCAACACAAACCGGAAGTATTGAGTTTTACCTTGAAAAATAAAGTTTCCTCTAAATAAGATGTAATAAATTAAATTTTCTACGGTCTCCAACGATAATGTTTACTGTTTAAATCTCATATTGGTACAAGTTTTAGAGTTAGAGCTAGTTCAAAAAGCATGCTGTGCTATGACAATGATTTCATTTCTTTTTTTCTCTTTTCATTGAGTATCGCTAAGAAAATCAACAACCATTTATTGGTGCGTTGTGTTTTTTTTGTTTTTTGTTTTTTTTTTAAAGGGACAGATATTACAAGAATTTTTCTTTTTCCTGCTCATTTTCGAGCATGGTGCTTTTTTTTTTTTTTTTTTTTTTTTTTTTTGTTTGTTTGTTTTGTACTGTAAAGTCTTGTTATTACCTTTTCTATGACCATGTGAGAAACAAAAATAAATACATAAATAAATTAAATAAATATCGGTATTCTTTTGCCAGTTAAAGTTACGTTTCCCGGTTGCAACTTTCTTTTGCTGGTCGACTAAAAACCGGATATGGATAATATTTTATACAACTTGACACCAACAAGGACCTTAAGCAGCCTCCAGAGAAATAACCTCGGGTGCTCCTCATACTGTAGTTCCTGCCTGAAAGAATGCCCGGTATCCCGGCGTGTCATTCTCGGAGGTGACCGGGGTCTGAGCAGCAGCAGCCGGGATGGCGCTGGTCACCGTTCAGCGGTCGCCAACACCGAGCACCACCTCCAGTCCTAGTGTGTCTGTAAGTACATGTGGACTAGTTTGACATTTTTTGCTCAGTTTGACACAGGAACACCCATCTCCAGCCCCGGTTACCCCTGCTCACAGTGTATTACATGGGTGGCTAACTCCTCTAGCTGTTAGCATTACTGCAACCAAAAAGCAGCCTTGTATAAATACAGAGGTTTGCATTTTAATTTATCAAGTTTAAGCGGACAACTCAGTTGGTTTGTAGGACAAAACGTAAAGTCTTTGCGACGTTACTTTGCTATATAATGTTAGCATTTACAGCTAACTCGCTTCTTTCCCGAGAAGTCGTTTTTGAACAAACTGGTTGACTTTTAACTTTATAGCAAGAAATATAAGGATTAATAAATAATATTTAGAAATGAAAGGTTCATAATCTTGAACTTGCGCTGAATACTGCTTTTCATATTTGTTATTTGATTATAAACATGTGATAAGTCCCACTACCTTCCTTATTTACATATTTATGATGTTCCACCACCTCAGGGTTTCTCGGTTAGTAGAGCCACAGTTTGGGGAAAGTGACTGTCTGGAAAGCAGGTTAGTGTGATAAGCTTTGTCAGACCCTATGGGAGTCTGTGGGACCGTCCTGTTATCCACTTTGACATTCTGGCCCCAAGCTCTTGACACAGTTTGTGGTGTGGCTGCCATAGATAAGACCTCTATTCCTTCAGCCCTGACTCGGATGAGCGTTAAGTGACAATTGCAGGACCTAATACTAACTAGCCTGGCAGACTTTCATCTGAAGCATGTTGAAGATCCTGACCTCTAATCAATGCAGCATGCAGTTAAACCACATGCAGTTCAATAGACCACAGTATTCTGCAGGTATCTGAGGCAGTCAGATGCAGAATCACACAGACTTTCAAGTAACTTCTAGTGGATATGATAATATAACATCTGACTAAAGCATGTAAGGCAGGGAGTGTGTTGCATAATGAGCCCGGTTGTACGGAAAACAAGCAAAAGTCTCAAAAGGCAATTGTTTATAACTTTATGGCCATTGTTAAACCTGCAGCACATTTCTTCATTGCATTCAGACATACCCAATTTAACACTGCCTGTTAAAAAAAATAATAAAACAATACACCAGTGCATTTTATTTAAAGGGAGTTCTGTGACTCAAATAAGGGAGGAATTGTGGCTATAGGAGGCAGTGAAAGGAGTCCAAACTGAGGTTACCAGCTGCTTGTCATGAGACCCATGTCTGATTTGAAGCAGCCATGTGAGCACTCCTGTGAGATGTCTGTTTCTGAGAGGGAGGACGGAGCAGAAACCAGGGAAAGGGACACAACATAGCCAAGCATTGTATGGTGAGAGAAAAAATAACACTCATGAGATCCTGAGGTGCAATGCCTCAGGCATGTCAGTTTATATGCTAAGTTTGTTTGTTAGTCTGCTGCCTCATAATCATTTGTTGAGATTCAAACTGTTGACCTGATTCTAATCCAGCTAACATGATCGTCTCTATGAATTGCGATGGACAGCCTTCCTTCGGTGATCATGTTGAATATAATCATCTGCTTAGCAGCAGGTTGAATCTCTTGGTCCACCAGCTGTTTGGCCAAACCCAACACACCCATGGAATGGCATGGTAACCATGAAGAATATCTAATACTTAGATGATATTGTTATAAACACTGTATGTGTCTCCTACCCTATCAGCTGGGGATGGGAAAATTGAATAGAAAATCAGGATTTTTTTTTTGCTTCACAATTTAAATTTTTTTTTCAAATAAATACAAATAATCCATTACAAAATTTTTTGTAATTTTTATTGTTTTTATTGACCTTTTGACTTGTCATCTTGGGCATTATAGCAGCACAATGATGATCTGGCGACTGTGTTGTTTTTCCTCATTGAAATCAAGAAAAATGACAAGCAAAAAAAAAAAAGTTTTATACATTTTTTTTGTTTTTAATCTACAAAAATTAACAATATCGAAGAATTGTAAGAATCGCAATTTAAATCGAATCGGCACCAAAAAAATCGGAATCAAATCGAATTGGGACAAAAGCATATCGTCACAGCCCTACTATCAGCTACTTATGTGAGTGCTATGCAGAGGTGCCATAGTATACTGGTGTCACAAATGCCTTTGAAATCTGCTAAGTGGGGCCTTTTTTATTGTATGTGTGTGCAGAAAGCCTCTATCCATGGACTCCAGTTTCTTCTATGTCACTGTGTTTTATCTTGAAGTCAGGTTGCTAATGTGCTGATGAAAAGAGCGTATCACTCAGCCAACCATCTCTCCAGGCCCTAATTTCATCTGTAGCAGCAGATAAAAACCCAGATACTGCCCCTGCACCGAGTTACCACATCTGGCTCCTATTATCACCTTTATTATTATTCATCATTACTAGCATTCGCATCTTTGTTATTATGTTGAATCAGGGTGTGCCCGTTCACGCTGAATACATCTGTTATGTATGTGTACTTCGGTCTGTCAGGCTGTCGGGATTGACAGATTGATGCCAAAGAGAAACTTCTGAGTTTTGGAAGGATTACAGAGGCAGGCTGGGATTAAAACTGTGCATGCATGTGTGTGTGTGTGTCAAACTATGTTGCATGCAGGAGTGGGGGAGGATGATTGCTCATTGGAGAATGTGAAAATGGAGGATGGTGTGGGGTGCAGGGTGGTGGGGACACTCCAGTCTTCTTTTGGCCTTATTCTGGGTCTCTGCTTTGAGCAGCACTGTGATGGAAGTCACAGCTAAAAAGCTTTACGTTGACACCCTTCTGTAGCTGCCAGCTAGCTAAGCACTCCTTTAATTTAGGATTAATTGAGTCTCACACAGCATGTGAAGGAAATACCCATTCAGATGTCTGGTAGCTAGTACTTCTTTTTGAAGTACTCGCTGCTGGTGCCAGACTGATGTGAAGAGAAGTAACTGAATAAATACTTATATATGTCTTTCTCTGCAGGAGTCGGGCAGCGGTGAGGATGACCGTCGCTCTCAGCCCAGGAGGTGAGACCACTAACATCTTTGTCACTTTCTGTCTCTGGTTTCCTGGAATAACTGTTTTGTTACATGCTGCCTTTTAACGTGAGCTTTTGAAACTGTAAATAGAGACTAAGACCACTAGGTGGAGATGGTACATCAGCATTTCCACTCTTTATTTTTCCTTTCCCTGAAGCGCTAAAGCACATTTTCTGATCAGTTCTTTGATTGATCTTAATTAATGTGCTTTTGCTAGTTTCTTCTGACTATGCATTGCAGTCATTTGGTTGATTTATTAAAATGAGGGGACACAAATACATGTAATCTGTGTGGCTGGCTAGGAATAGAAAAGACAAAAACAACGCTTGTTTTCCTGTATATACAGACTTGGTGAAACCAGATGATGTCAATGTCAGTCACCTGATATTTTATTTTGTTGTTTATGTCTGAAAGGGACTTAAATGCCATCATGCCAAGTCCAAAGTCCAGTTCTCCTTGTGGTTAAAAATAAATACCGGCCTGTTAAAACATCAGAAAACCATAAAACTCCTTCAAAATGTGTAGTTAATTCATGCTGTATACTTAAATTGTATGTCAAAAGTAAATATATAATAAATTTTATTGGGTGTTTGGATGCTAAAAAGTTTTGCATGGGAAGATTGGACCAAAATAATTTTTCAGAAACTCACCACAAGGTTTTTGAATTGTCACGCTGGAAACAAATGGTGTCTTTGTGCTGACTTTTTGTAAATATTTGGTCAGTCTCTTGATGTCATAGACTGTGGTTGATTTGCATGCTTCGGCCTGAAGGTGATTTGCTTTTGGTGTGTATATTTGGCTCTCTGTGAAAGACACATACGTCATCAGTGTTTATTATCCTTTTGTTTTGATGGCTTGGGTAGCTTCGACATTCCTGGTGTAAAACTGTCTTCAGAAATTCACACTTCTCAGAGTACGAGCTTTACCAATTGTTGTTTTTATGCTAAAGCCAGCTATTGTTGAATATGGAAATGTTGTATGTAACTAGCTTTCACTCTAAATATTATATCACATCAGTCAGCTGATTGTCATAAAAGATGGAGTGGAACATCAAAGCCTGCACAACCTGTCAGTCTTTAATGAACTTTGTAAGATGCTGATCATAACTTTAGTCTAAATAGTCTGACTTTGTCTTGAAATTTTCTGTTATTACGGCTATATAAGAAACAGCAGGTTAGAAGATACTTATTTGATTAAAAAAAGAAAACAGTTTATACGCAGTTTATAAATTAACCTGTGATTTCAGATTGAAGGACTGGTTTGACGAGGAAGGATACCTGTGACAGCGTTTGGCATTGAACTGTAACACATTTGTTGCTAAGCAACATGTTTGTTTTAAGTCCAGACTGGATGCATTCACATCAGGATAGTCCGCTAGAGTCGGATCGGCTCAATTGTAGGGAAGTGTATCCATTCAGACCGAGATCGCATTACTGCACCTTGGTCAAACGCACCAAACCTTTATAATAATATATCCCCATTCCTACCAAAGGTGGCGCTGCACCAGTATTTAGCAAAAGAGAGGAAAAGACACGCGTGAAGAAGAAAACTCATTTGCAAGTTAAACATGAAGCACGAAACTATCACTGTTTTGGTTTTTTATGTTGTCTTATGCAAGTATCCTGCAGAAGTACACTGCAACAACGGGGGCAGTATGAACAACAGATGAGGCAGAGGACTCATCGCTATGTATCCACCCACAATGCAATGCTCTGTCAAATGCAGGAAGTGACTTTTTTTGTAGTCCGCTTGCTGTATTTGGTCCGCTTGAAACGGGCCGAGACCTGCGTTTGTAGGTGGACCGAGTCCGCTTCTTTGATCCAAATCCAATTGATGCATTCACATTTCCCCAAATTAAGCGGACTTTCTGAGCAAACGGACTCGGTTTCTAATTAAAGAGGCTGATGTGAATGTGTCCTAAAAGAACCAGATATGCAATTCTGTTGTATGTGTTGATTTCTTTCATCACCTTTGATCTTTGACTGTTGCCCAACTTCCCTCTCAGTTTACATTCATGCTTGTTTTGGGCTCCTTCACTTTGCATGACACCAGAAAAATCCAGTACGCCTGCTCGGCCTCCATTCAGTCTGCTAATACTCCTTCATGGAGTAGGACGCTCTGCAAATATGCATTTAAGATTTGTTTAAATAAACTTCTGACAGCATAATTTGATAAAGATTCCTATAAGAAAATTATCACTGTGTCACCCAGTCGCGTAACCTTCAGCTGGGTTTAGTTTAGGGTTTAAACTAAACTAGTTTCGGGTTTAGTTTGTCGCAAAAAATGTTCTAACAAAAATACGGACAAACGACAAACAAAAAAGTGAAATCATAGATCTCTATTTTATAAAAACTGAAACTATGTGATTGCTCGCGGCCCAAAACATTCAGTACCTGATCTGGGCATTTGTTCAGCTCTCTGTTCAGGTAAGGTTTTACAAATAAGGAGATAATGACAAATAATCTGGTCCTTGCCAGGTACTAAAATGAGATATATACTACACTAGTTAAGTTACGCCACATTACACATTTCATCCTGCCATCACATATTTGACCAAAGTAGGCTAAACAGCAAAAACAGTGTGTGAAATCTTAGCGTGCTTTATTTAACAGCTTGTAGACTTGGCTTTTTACAGTCTTATATCAATCCATTGACATTTGCAAACCTTTATTTATGCATAGGTCTGTTAAGGTCATTGCAACACTCTGATTCTTTTCTTTTTCAGTCGTTCTGCTGTAGATTTTCTGCTGTTTCTGGGATTATTTTTCTCTTGCATGACACATTTTCAGTCGAGTTTTAGCTGCCAGAGAGATGGCCTCATATATGACTCTAGAAAATTTTGGTAGACAGAGGAGTTAATGATCAACTGTCTGTAAGGTGAACCAGTCTCCTGGCTGTAAAACAAGCCAAAATCATCACCTTTTCCAGCTCTGTGATTAAGAGTTGATGTGAAGCGTTTGTGCTGAAATGTTTTGTTCCCCTAATTTGCTGTTTTGCATTATGGCCAAAGTGTCTCCACTTTGGTATTGCCTGTGTGTGTGTGTTTATATGGTATTGTTCCAGATGTTTTCAGCTCTGCCACGGTTTTGCAAACCAAAGCTGTGTTGGTCATGTCATTGGATAAAAGCGGCTTTCTCCTGACAACGATTCTAAACAAGCCTTGCTTGTTCAGTCTTCATCAAATTGTCCCGTCATGAACAACTGTCTGAATTTAGTAAACCGTCTGAGATGTGGCTCTCTTTCTATCTCCATTTCTGATCTCTGCATATTAACTATCTCACTGTAGAATGATGGACTCCAAATTGTTTTAAAAATGGCCTCATAAGCCTGCTCAGATTGACAGTCAGCAACAACTCCTTCTCTTAGACCACTGCACATGTATATCCCCTCTTTGCATTTTGTTAATTCACACTTTGAATGTTTCTAGAGCAACAAACTGTGCCAAGTCTGCTTTTATAGTCGTACTTCAACCTGCAAATGATCAGTTAATCAGGTGCATTTGATCAGCGGCACCTGGCTTCTGCTTGACTCGTTTTATTCCCATGGAACCTGCAAGCATAGACTTTGTTTTTCATTTGCAGCTTCTGCATTTTGGCTTAAATGTTGTTAAATAAACAGTGGGTTTGTGCATTCTGTGTTGTTTAACTTGAATTGTATTTACCAGATTTTGATACCTAGTAAGCACAAGTTGTTGTTTTTTTTTTTCCGTTTTATTTATTAATTTAATGTTTTGCATGAATGTTTAAAGCAGAACAGGCCAGAAAGAATCTTGGGCCTTTCCACATATTTGATTATTGAACCAGGGTGATGTCACTCCTCCTTGTAACACACCCCAACAGTGATTAGAAGTCAATGTGGTCTCAATTATCTGTTGAAGTCATGGCCATGGCTACGTGTGTGCATTTGAACACACACACACACACACACACACAGCTAAGATGCCGTACTCCGAAGCGCTTTACCGTTTGGCTCAGCGACCAAGCTGAGCATTTTGGATTTACTGTGCTGACATGCAGGGTGCAGCCAAGGGGCTCACTGGCTGACCTCTGATGCATATTACATAAGGTCGAATTAAGTGTGCGCACCCCACCCACATATGGCGCGTGCAGTACGGAGAGGAGCTTTCTCTGCAGTGCAGGTTCTTGTTTTTTTTTCTTCGTCTTTCTCTTATTCAGTCAGCTATTCACTGACTCATACACTGCATCTCTCTCTCCGATCGTCTCTTTGTGTCAATGTCTCTTCCACACAGAAATGCACAAACAGCTGCCTCTACACCCCCCGCCCCCCCGCACCACACCACACCGCTGAAGTATAGCATTGCTGCAGTGCAATGATGAATCTCTGCCACACGCTGCTGCCCTCAGGGCTGACACCAACTGTCAAGGACAGAGTTACAGAAACTTTGTTTTCCATTCAGAGTAACAAGCTCGTCAAATCTTAATTTGTAAGTTTAAATCTTAATAGTTAAAATAGTTTAGAAATATAGCTTTTGCTAAAGCTGCTGCAGAAAATCTGACTCTTCCCACCCTTCTGATGAGCAACCACAGTGGTATCAGGTGTCACGGCACAGCTGTCAGAAGCAGAGCGCATTGAAAGTTTTTTTTCATTTTTAAAGTCTATGGAAACTTGCATAAGGAAAAAATAAATTGTACACCTTGTTACTGGATCAAACTTTGGTGCACATTTTGCAGTGAAATTCCGCCCTCTCATTGGGTCACTTACCTGGTTTATTTGCTTTAAGGCTGCTTAATTGTGCAGCTGTCACACATAACACATGGGTGTGGAGGGTATAGTCATGCTGTTTAAACACGTCAGTAGTGGCGAGTTACACTACTTTTTTTTATTTTTTTTTTTTATTAAAGTTACACTACTGATGTGTTTCTCGTTTGGTTTGCAGTTCATAAAGTGACAGATGTAGCAACAATAGTGCTACCACATGTAAAAGCTGCATGTGTATTTGTTAAAGGAAGACTGAGGATAAGAAGTTTCTGTGTGAAGAAATCGGCCTCTTGTTTATCAACCCTCCCTCTGACCTTGTGCGTCCATTGTGTCCATGCCGTACGGCACTTCCTGTTACAGAATGCAGTGCAGGTCATTGTAATGTTTGATTAGAGCTGGTTTCTGTTTACAGTGTTGGCTGTGTTGCTTTCAGTAATAACTGGTTATTTGAAGCACCTGATCTCACTTCATACACTGTAGTATCAAAGTACACCCAAAATACAACAAATTCATTCTGAAGAATTGCTTCCCTAACAGATCTGTTTCTGTGCTCTGTAGTATCCATGTTCTGGACTCGCCCATCAGCTCCAACACAGGTGTACACAAGCAGAGCAGGTTCATCAGGACACACATTTAATGAGTCCACTGTCAAAACAGAAAAGGCTGGACGTGGTAACTGACACCAAATCAAGGGAAGGCTCGACACACCTCTTCATAAGCTGTTCAACCCCATGTCTTCCTATGGTACAGCTGCTGTTTTAACTTGACACACTCCCTGCTCAGTATTAGTGAATACACTGACAGAGCTATCAGTCTCATACAAGTTAAATGACTGCAAATAAACTATGTTACAGCATGCTGTCTGAAAGGTGCGTGGACAAAATGTAACATGAGTTTTTCTGTGTATTTCATTTCGTTACAGATTATGTAATGTTATAAATGAAATAGTCCGATGTGGCATTAAAGGAATGCAAAACTACCAAGTAAAGCTGTATGTGAGAAGAGCTCGGTATACAGTTTAGTCAAATCTAATTTATAAAACACTTAATACGGTCACGCGATAACAAATATTAAAGGCTCTAATGGAGCTCAAATGCACAGAACAATGCAGTGCATGTTTCAAGTGCATCATGCGTCAAATTTTAATGCAGTTGATAGAAATATGGTTTCAGCTATTTTATGCCGAAGTGTTCAGTCAACAGGTCCATCTTTTTTGTTTTGTTTTGTTTTTTACTGCCTTTAAAGAGCCTCCATGTTTTTTCAAGGTTAAGTGCTCCCATAACACCTGAATGGACTGAGTAGTTTGCAAATATCTAAACCAAAGGTGTTATTATCCAGGCTGTTATTTGCTTGAGTTGCTGTTTTTAATCATTAAAAGCAGGTATGTTAACGGCCACATTTAGAAGTTCATCTGAAATAGTTTACGTCTTCAGCTGGATAATGCATTTCTCTTCCTGGGGACAGTAAACTTTACTGGATTCCAGATTACAAATCAGCCCTTAACTGTGTCTTTTTATGGTACAATGTCATGCTGAGAGTCATCTATGACAAACAGAGAGTATCATTCCCTAACTTATCAGGCACACACACACACACACCCTTGACCGTCATGTTTCTTCCCATTCCCTTCAACTTACAAAGGAAGGCATGTTGCGGAAGACGATTGTGCAACTTGCCCTGGACTTGGCCAAACACCACAACATGTTCTCATGTTGCAAGACTAAAAAGTTTCCACTGAGTGCTGGTAAATTTGATGACACTAAACAGAACCACATGACGAGCGCTGCAGCGTCCCCGTTTGTGTGTCGGAGCCAGAGCCTCGTTTCTCTCAGAGCTCACTGGACAACCTGCTCTGTGACACATGAAGCGGAGTTTCAGAACACAAGTGTCAGTGTGTTTGTTTAATTTGTGATGTAATCGATTATTCAAGACGCGCACAGCTGAGGGTTAAGACATGTGAAGACACTGTCAGCTGTTGTGTACTTGTCTTTTTTTTAACATTTTCATTGAAGAACAACGATTAAAACTTTCTGGAATGGATTCATTTATGGGGAATTTTAACCCCTGAAATGATGGATTTAACACACCGTGCATTCAGCTTTTTTTCAAATTTGATAATAGAAAAAAGAAAACAAATTTTAAAAAAAAAAGAAAAACTTTATTCAGTAGCTGAACATTCTGTCTGTAGAAAAGATGCCTGAACAAAATACATACATACACTCACTGGTATGTTTATAAGGTACACTTTGCTTGTGCATATTTAGACCCCTTTTGTCATCAGAACTGCCTTAATTCTGACTTAGATTCACAACAAGGAGTTTGAAACATTCCTCAGAGACTTTTCTCCATATTGATGATATAGCATCACACGGTTGCTGCAGATTTTTCAGCTGCACATCCATGAGGAGACTCTCCTGTTCCACCATCTGATTGGGATATGACGTCTGTGGAGAACAGTGAGCTCATTGTCATGTTAAAGAAACCAGTTAAGGAGGATTTGAGCTTTGCAATATGGTGCAGTATGCTGCTGGAAGTATCCATCAAAAGATGCTTCACTGCTCACGGATGGGTGGACATGGTCAGCAGCAATATTCAGGCTGGCCGTGGTGTTTAAAATAATGCTCAGTTTGTATTAAGAGGCCCAAAATGTGCCAAAAATATATCCCCCACGCTATTTACCACAAGCCTGAGCTGTTGATGCGATGCAGGATGGATATATGTTTTCATGCTATTTACTGCCAAAAATATTCTGCTACTGCAGTTTGCAGCTGATACAATCAGAAACATTTGTACTAGAACGGAGAGTTCTTTTAACAGCAATAAGCAAATTAAGAGGTGGTTGTTTTGATGGCTCATGGCACACAACAACAACAAAAACAAAAAAATGCTGAAGTCCATGGTGCAGAGAGGAACAGAAACCTGCCTCAAATCTGAAAATTTGATGTTATAAATGAACATACATAATACTTATAAGTTATTGCTGTCAATTTTTAATTTAAGGAACATCAGGAACCTAAAATAAAATAAAAATTTAACCTGAATGTGAACTTTTTTTTTTTTAAGGCTCCTTCTTAGTTGTGCTGTTGCCTGTCTGTCATCTCCAACCAGTCTGCCCATTTTGCTCTGACTATTTTCTCCTTTTTGGGCCATTCTGGGTTACTATCATCAGTTTATGAAATACTTAGATCAGCATGACAGGCACCAGCAACTATATGACATTTCAAACCACCTAAATCCTCTGTCTTCCTCATTCTTATGCACAGTATAAAGGGGAAAACAAAAGTGGAATCACAAACAAAACGCACTGTACTTCCACACTGTATCTTTTATATACATAGATACATATACACACACATATATACATACATATATATATATATATATATATATATATATATATATATATATATATATATATATATACATGTATGTATATATATATATATATATATATGTATATATATATACATATATATGTATATATATATACATATATATATATATATATATATACATGTATATATATACATGTATACATATATATATATATATATATATATATATATATATATATACATGTATATATATATGTATATATATATGTGTGTGTATATGTATCTATATATATATATATATATACATATATATATATATATGTATATATATATATATATATATACATATATATATATATATATATATATATATATATATATATATATATATATATATATATATATATATATATATATTCATGTATATATATATATATATGTATATATATATATATATGTATATATATATATGTGTGTGTATATGTATCTATATATATATATATATATATATATATATATATATATATATGATGCTTTTTTTTATGCATTACTCGTGATTACTCGCCTTGTAAAACACAAAAGCAACTCAAATTTGAACTTTGCCAAGTTTATATGAGTTACCGGTAATACAATTTCTGGCAATGTTCACCCAAATAAATAGGGTGAACATTATATATACATACATACATACATACATATATATATATATATATATGCATACATACATATATATGCATACATACATATTATATATATATATATGTATATATATATATATATATATATATATAGATATATATATGTACGTATATATATATATATATATATATATATATATATATATATATATATATATATATATATATATATATATATATATATATATAAAATTCAAACCCAGAATGTTCAGCTATTAAATCTAATTGTTTTTGGAAACGTGCTCTTTATTTATTTGGGTGAACATTGCCAGAAATTGTATTACCGGTAACTCATATAAACTTGGCAAAGTTCAAATTTGAGTTGTTTTTGTGTTTTACAAGGCGAGTAATCACGAGTAATGCATAAAAAAAAGCATCAAGGAAGAAAATAATAATAAAGATAAAGTAGACCAACTAGAAATACTACCTCACATCGTTTTCATCTCAGAAGAGCAGACGGTAAACAAGATGTGGTTAAAGGACACCTCATCAAAGTGTGCGCCTCATAGCTCGTTCGTAGATCTCGACCTCACAGAAACAATGCGCAACAATGGACTGGAAAGTTCCTGATCACTGAGCCAAAGTTGTGTTGTATAACAGCATTCGTAATTATGCCCCATTCCTCCGTCAGACTTCTTCTGGAGAACTTGGAAAACATCAAGCAAGCCTCTCCTAAACATAGCAGAGCTCAGAGTCACAGGTCATCTGCTACACATGGTTTAGTTTACCATTTAGGACACTTGGAACGCACTGGTGCGAATATAATGAGGAGGGCTTCAGTTTTACTGTGTTTTCAAATTGTTGTCAGCTTACATAGGGCCGAGCACGTTGGCACGCTTGCGAGAAATAAAATGTTTAATAGGCTATTTAAAAAAAAAAAAGAGTCAAAACATTGTGGCCCATCCAATGGCGCAGAGTATCTCAGTTCATACACAGTATGGGTGAAGGGTCTCTGCTTTCTCCCCCAGACTTTCTCTGGCTCCAGTGTATCTCCACCTAGATAGGGCAATGACTCTGTTCTGCAGTGACTCTGTCTGGATCCCTTTATCCTGTTTCTCATTTGTTCCTGCTTCTTATGTAAGTAAACCATTTGTGTGCGGAGACTATTGAAGTCTGACTGCAAAGCTACAAACCCCATGTGGGTTTAATTGGCTTTATTACATTAGCTTAATAATCACATCCCCCTATTGAGTCTGCTGTACCAGGACACCTGATCAGATGTTGGCAACATCAACATGTTAGGATTATTAACAACATTATAGGTTAGTGCTGTATACATGGCAACCATGTGGTATGAAGTAACCTGAAAGTATTGAGCTCTTAATCAGACACTACAGGTAATGTATTTCCTGGTCAGATAAGCACACACTCAGTCAGACAAGAGGAACTAAACAGTCTAATAAAAAGCTGATGTAAACACCACCTCGTCTCTGTAGTGAGCTGTTTTACTTCATCGAGCGTCGTTGCAGGGCTTCAGTCTCCACCTCCTTCTCCTTTTCCCAAAAGCACGTGTCTCCAACTCCTCCTCCTCCTCCCTCCGACTCAGTCCGGCAAGAGTTCACTCAAGTCATAAATGTGTGTACAATACACGGGAAGGAGTTTTATCTCTTCTAGCCATGAATAATGTCGAGGAAAAAGGACAGAAATGGCTGTGACACGGGGATTCCTGCCGCTTTGGGGGGAAATCACGGACTTCCAGACCCGGGAAGCAGGAACATGGAGCCAGAGATATAACCACGCTGTTTGACTCGACAGAGTTACGGTTTGGAAACATCTGGGAGATTTTTGTGGCTCTAATTTTTCGCGGAATATTTCACAACTTCTAAACTCCTCGGAAGACAGTCGTTTGCTTCTTTGTGTTGCCGAAGCACATGTTCGTGTAAGAGACGGGGAAGTGGTCCGTCTGACTGAGAGCACCTGACGGCTTTCTCCCGCTGCGGTTCTCGCCCTCCCTCCCAGCGGCATGACCCTCGGTACGGTGTCCGGCTCCGGCAGCTCGTCGGCGCTCAGCTTCTGCTCCTGCTGCGGGGCCAAAATGATGCCTCACTTCAGCGAGGATGCAGTGGTCTCCAACAACCAGATCAACCAGCTGTAAGTTCAGTGGGAAGTCTTAGAAGTTAACACATTTTTCAGGATTATATTAAAGCAGTTAATGGCTAATTAAAGACCTCTGACCAATGACGCCTGATCGCACCTGCATCTCGAAGTGTGGACTCAGGTATGAGACGACTCTGACTGGACAGAAAGTCAGTCAGCATAGGTTTGTCTGTAGAAACTTAAGTCTGAATGAGATATCATTTAAAAGGATTTAACAGTATGGGTAATACTTAAGATTAGTAGCAGTTTTGCAATGTGATTGCTAAATCTTTTTCCTGGTGATGCATCAAGGATTTAGTCATATTAGAGATTTCATTGATATGATTAAGTCATAAAGCCCACATTTCCTGTGAATCATCATACCTGTTCCACAGGTTCATGCACGTATTTGATAGATGGACAGGTGAAATAAGACACCTATTTTTATTTTTTTTTTAAAAGTATTATAAGAGGTTAGGCTTATGAATATTATGCATATATTTGTTTTCTGTATGTTGTGGCTGAATTAACTAACGTTGTTGAAGTAGAAGATGTTTACTTTAATCTTCCCCTCATAAGTTTTGTCTGCGGGTTTGGAGAGGGCTTGTGTTTGTTTGTGAGATGCTAAAAAGGATTTGGTTGACTTGTACATGTGGTCTGCCCTTCAGGACAGATCAAAGGGCTAGTGTGTTCCAGCATTTCCAAACACTTATGTGGAGCTGACTCTGATAAGCTTTGCAAAGTTGTGAGAAGCAAAAAATAAATCAATGAAGATATTACTGCAACTGGATTAAAAGTTGATGAAATCAGCATTTATCTTTGTCTTTCCTTAGAAACTTTATGTGGCATTTCTCAGCATTTTCGTGCCGTCAGTAAGTGGTTTTGCTCTGGTTTGAGTTGGCTTTCTGCTGCGACTTTCAGGAGGATCCAGGGCACCATTTGTCTCCATTGTGTTTCAGCTGTTTTACACATGATATTGTGGTGAGGTTATTGCGTAAACTGAATATGAAGCATTATTCGACATCCAGTTTTTTTTTGTTTGTTTGTTGCTTTTTTTTTTTTTTTTTTTTTAAGCAAAGGGGTATTTGTACATGTGGTTTTGCTCCAGTGTTGTTGATGTGAAGATGTTAGTGCATGACACGTTCTCCTCTAGCAGCCACATTTCTATAAAAACAGATTTGGAAATCACGAGTGGTTTTAGTCGAAACTGCCATACTGATGCATTTGGTACTTGTGTTTATACATCTTCTTAACTACCCGCTTGTGTCTGAATGGCTTAATGTTTAACCTGCACATCTAAGAGTAATTACAAGCCTTGGTCATTGCTGGAGTTAAGTGTTACCTGTGGCTACATGGCATCTGGTGCACTATTGTTATCCTACCAATTTTGGGAATCCGGGTAAATCCCCTCTTCCGTTTTGTGCACGTTGGTGTTGCTAACAAGTTTTCCAACCAAAACAAGAGGATGTGACCAAGAAACGAAACAGAAGTTTGTGAAAACTGACTGAAGGCAGCCGGATGTAAGTCAGTACTTGTGCTTCTGTGTTTTTCTGATGTGTGCATGATGTTCCAAAGGTTGTATAATCCCCATAACTTTGTTTAGATTTTCCACCTTTCCCTTCTGTAAATCAGCGTAACTGTGACCCTCAGTGGAGATGCCTGATGTATCACGGTCATTGCGGTTCTTCCCCACACACATACAGAAGACCAGGTCTGGGCACTGGGTTAACTGATATCAGTGAGTTAATAGAGGTCTATGTTTAGTTTGACCTAGATTGTTCCTTCTGTCTTTATTGCTGACCTCTTATGTTACAGCAGCCCTCATCATATGGCTTCATCCAACGGCTTCTTTCTGAGTTATGTTGAGCTTTGTTGTAGTTTCTCTTTCATTCATTGTCAAGTCCAAAACTGAGAAAAATGCTGTCCAAGACATACTTTCTGCTAGTGCCACATTTTCTACAGAGCAGGGACTCGTGCCCATTTGCACTAATATGCGCACACACACACACACACACACACACACCAGCTATCTCCCCGTCTTTCCCATGGATTGTCTCTTCCTCAGCTGCAAACTCAGAAGGCCTTAGCAGGACCTGCCCTGTATAGACCCTGGCCCTATATTTATCCCACTCTCCTCCCAAGAGTGACTAATAAGGATACATGCTTGGGGAGGGGGGGTCACCCAGTTATCTGCCCACTATGTGGAGGGGTCCTTACATAGCAATGATTGTTTCTGTGACTGTTGCCCTAACAAGTACCTACCACTCCCACCCTCAGTCCAAAGTCGGGGTTGGCTTGAAGCCATAAGATGACCCACCCTGCTCTGACACAAATCATACTCTATATTTTAACTTAAACATGTCATTGTCACCCTCTTTCTACTTTAATTTGACCCTTAAATCAGTTTGAAAAGGGAAGATTTTTATCTGTCTTGACATTTTTTTTTTTATTTTTTTTTTTTTATATATATATATAATTTTTTCCAAACCTTGCGTGTCATAACATTTAGCTAACATACTAATGATGTCCATCTGGGTGCTTTTTACCAGCAGCTCGCTCTGTTATCAGTTTCTGACTGTGTTGTATTACAAAGGCATCTGTAAAGTAAAACATAAATTAAGTTTTTTTTTAATCATTCTCTCAATAAAATAATTGTTATTTTATAAAATATCAGAAAAATGTCTGACAATCCAAAGAATTTATTCCAGTTATGGGTATGGTTTTGCACTACCTATGACTACAGTACAGATCTGAGAAGCTCGCATATCATCGTGCCAGAAGTTGTTCCAGAAACTGTTAATAATCAAAGATCAAACAGTTTCCCATAGATAGACTTAACTGATTAATCTCTGCAGCTTTGCTGTGGTTCACGAGGTTATCATACTGTCTGTGTGGCGTCTCATGTTTTTACTGTACATACTTATACCCGCATGTAGCTCTGAAACGAGCTCCCAGTGTGCTTTCACTGCTCTGTCAGAGAGAAACCTCTCCGTACAGTAAGTTGACTGTGCTCTTTTAAATACAGACTATCAATAGCCGAGACTTTGAAAGGACTACTGTATTTTTAGTAGCTATATTTGAGTCTTTCACAGCCTCCCACCTCCCAAACCGTCAAGCTTGTATTTCTTTTTTGGTGCGTCTGTGTGCAGGTGTAATAATGCGTGTTTACATGCATGTGTGCGCACGGCCTTTCCAGGCAGGATTCTCGGTGAGCGCTGCAGTGTTGCATTACAAATGACATTGCACAGTCAAATAGCTATACATGGTCAATGCCAAGTACACTACATGAGTCAGTGCGTCGAGCGCAGCGGGAGATGATACAGCAGGAATTGAGAGGAATGACGGAAATTAAAAGAATGAATTAGTGAGAAATGTAGGGGACAAAAGGAAGCTGTAGAGGGGAGTGTGAGAGGAAACAGCTGGGTCAGGGGTGGGTGGGTTATGGGAAATGAGCTCAGCACAAAGCTGGGGTTTTGTTTACGCTCCCATGTCTCTGTTGTCTCTGGATTCTCTGCATCTTTGGTCTCAGCAGAACTCAGGAAGGTCAGCCGGACGGCAGAGGGATGAAGTTGCAGACAGAAAAGGGATGACAGGAAGCCTGAATGTCAGACACCACCAGACCTCGATTAGGATGAACTTGAAGGTTTTATGAAGTAAAGTTGGGTTCATTGAGTTGACATTTGTATGAAAGCTTATCTAAAGCAGTGGTTTACCATTAAAGGAGGTATACCGAATTGGCCAAATGGTTTGCTTCTCTGGCGTGTGCTTCTCCTTATTTTTTGCCAGTTCCTGCTCTTAGTTTCTGACCCCTAAGGCTATGAAACCAACCTCATTTTAGCAGAACAGGTCGACCTGCTCCATGAATCTGTTTTCTTATGTAATAGTAGCTGTATTTGTTCCACGGAGCATTGATCAAACTGCAGCGGTTGATATCTCTGACTTGTGCTGTTGTTGCATTTGACCTCTTGAAGATATTCACCCTAAAACATAAAGTGTTGATGGCTTGAAGTGGCTTGTTTTTCCAGGTTTTACTAGCAAAACCGAGGACATTTTCCAAAATGTCATTTTCCAAACAATGAATCCTGTATAAAAATGGGGGGGGGGGAACTTTGCCTGAAAGAGAGCAGATTAAAACTTATTTAATCTCACCTCATAAAATTAGTTTCTTTAGAAATTTGTGTAACTTTAAGACCACATATAATCATGTATTTTATTATGTTTTTGTCCGGCCTGCAAATTTGGTGAAACCAGTAGGGGTTTTTGACCCTTTAAGAGCCAAAACAATCCGTTTCAGTAAAGGGCTCTAAAAATATACAACTTTATATTTTTTTTCAATCAGATTTAATCAGATTAGATACAAGTTTGTTTTATTTTTGTTTTTGTAGATAATATTTAATGTTTATACTTTTTTTCTTTCTTTTTTTTCCCATGAAAACCCTTCTTTTTGTGAGGAAAAATACACAAAAGTATTGTTTTACAAATATGAGGCGTAAAAGGGGATATTTGGTATGAGGTTATCACAACTTTGTGAGCTTAAGATTTAATAAAAACATTGATCTTGATGCATTGTTTTTGGACATGTGTGAGCCAACAGCTTCAGACCAAGCCATAAAAATGCCTTTTTGAATTACAAGATTGCCTGTATTTTAATGAGATAAACAAAAAACTAAGTATTTTGGCATATTTGGTTGGAGGTTACTGCACCCTTGAAAAGGTCAGCCATTGATAAGATTGCTTTTGAATCATCAATTATTGGAGAGTTCATAGAAAACACCAATATCTGACACCGATGTGATCACTGCAGCCACTAAATCTGCTCAGGGAAAAAAGGGGAGCAGGCCGTGAATGCAGCAGCCACTTTCCCAAGTGGGAGCCTCTTATTCATCAATATGAATGGTGGAGTTAAACAGCCACAGAAAAGGCCTTTCAAGCCGTTTTGTGGGTGCGTTCTGTGATCCACACATTGGCATCACACTGTTTTGATATCCAGTTAAACCTACTGACCTCTTGTTATGTGTTCTTCTCAAAGCAGGGAGCTCAGTCACAATTAATGAGATTAAGTGTCTCAGAAAGGAGCAGAACCCCATTTAACACAACCTGCTCTGGTGCAGATCGCTGTGGATCGGCCAGCTCTTATCTTTGCTCAAACATTGTGGAGGAGGGGACTCGCTCTTCCTTCATGGACCCCTGGTCTCCTCTGAGTCCTCCCCCAACCCTCCCTGCTGGCAGCTGTTAGTGTGAGTAAGTTGGAGTGTGATCCAGCTGTGTGGAGGAGCAGAGAACATTGTGTTCTGAGTTCACATCGGGGCTTGGATCTTGTTTTGCCTGCATAGATCTGTCAGCTCTGGTTTTGGCAGCGTGCAAACCACAGACCAGCTGAATGAAGCATTGTGACACTGTGACATAACCCCGTGACAAAAACTCGCCACATTCTGGCCACCATCTCGCACTTGTTTTAAATACTTGGGGTCAGCATGTGCAAGGAAGTGATTATAAATGTGGTACACTTAAACGGTTGCTGAAGTGACAGCAATTTGGAGCTTGGCAAAAGCTCCATATGCTTCAGTTTTCCATTCCCGTCTCATATTCCCTTCTCTTCTCTTCCCCTCCAGCATCAGCGAGAGCTTCCTTACAGTAAAAGGTGCAGCCCTCTTCCTCCCGAGGGGAAGCAGCCCCACTCCAAACTCTGCACCTCGTATCAGCCAGCGCAGGAACAAGCACACAGGTAAAGACCAGCACATTCAATCCCCACATAGCTGGCAACTACACTTCTCTTCCGCCTCTTCTCGGTTTAAGACTAAATGGCTCACTTTATAACGGATATGTCACAAGAAACAGTGAAACTGTTGCATAACAATCCAGATAAGCTCAGTTGTGCTTGTTTGTCTTATAAAGAAGTATTTCTACTTCAACATTTTGTGTAGTTTAAACTGAAGGACACTTTACAAGTTTTATGTCACCCTTTGACTAAAACTGTGATTATTGTCCGAAACAAACTGAAATTAAAGCTGAATGTCTGAATCTTTTCCATCCAGGTGACCTTCAGAAACACCTTCAGACCATGTTCACTGTGCTGCGGCCTGAGGATACCATCCGACTGGTTGGTAACACACTATCTGAAGACCTAAATCCACATAAATTGCGCGTGTATGAACACAATAGCAGAGGTCGGGGTGACACGATGACAATGGAGCGTATTATCCAGAGTGCCTGGTTTCAATTCTTTGTTGGGATGTATAAAGAACTGAAACTTGGCTTGGGTTTAAGAGCGCCACTTGTTCCAGTAATACGCTTGCAAATAACATAATGTTCAAGGAATTGGGAGTTGGACGAACCTGTTAGGACCTGATTTTCTTTTATTTTCTAATGACAATTTTTTTGTTTAAAAACATGGCTTCCCCAACTTAACCCAAGCTTAACGCTGAAATGTAGACTGGTTTCATTCTGATGCTCCTTTCTGATGACTTTATCGAGTCATCCTCCTTCATCTTTTCCTCTTTTCTGTTCTCCCAGGCTGTGCGTCTGGAGAGTGCCTACCCTCAGGTAACCCGCTACATGGTGGTGGTCTCCACCAACGGCAGGCAGGACACGGAGGAGAGCATTGTGCTCGGCATGGACTTTGTCTCCTCTGATAGGTCAGTTCCACGGCAACAGTAAGACAACAACTCTGCACAGATAAAGTGCTGCTTCTCTTTTGTTTATGTTTTGATTTTTTAAAAAATTATTTTTAATTCACACGTACAGTTAGAAATCGGCGACGTTGGGTCAGTGCGACTTTTGTTGGGAACGTTTCTTTTCTTTAAGTAAACACAGATTATGAGCAACTCTTCTGTCTTATGTCATGAGCAGTGCATCATGTTTGTTTGTTTATTGATCTTTTCATGTAGCTGCTGTACTGTGGGGCTGGTTCTACCTCTGTGGAGTGACACTCTGATCCACTTGGATGGAGATGGGTAAGACCCTCCTATGTCCTACTTCCTCTTAGAGCTCCCTGTGGGACAACTGACTGACTGCTTCAATGACTTCTAGTTTGTGTTTTTTTTCTTCTTCTAAAAGCTGCCTTGTTTTCTGGACATCCCGTTTCTAAACTGTCACCCTTGTCTCCACAGTGGGTTTAGCGTATCGACCACGAACAGAGTCCATGTCTTTAAGCCAGTTTCTGTCCAGGCCATGTGGTAAGTAACCGGAGAAAATCACTGCTGCTTGAAGTTGGATGTTGTGCTTCTTTTGACTTTAACCTCTTGTAAGTTTTTCTTATCTTCTCTGCTTTCTTTTTGCCTTAGTGTCGCTCTCCTTTCCACTCTCTTCTTAATCTCTGTCACATGCCAGCGCTGCCTCCTCATTTCCTCATTTTGTTACAACTCTGTACCTCAACATCCTCTGATTCATCTAGACTCAAACTGCAGTATTGTCTCATTTGGTCCTTCTCCCTGCTGGTGTTTTTCTCGTTATTTAACCGCGTGCCTTCCTCAGGTCAGCCCTGCAGTCGCTCCACAAAGCCTGCGAGGTGGCTCGCTGCCATAACCACTACCCAGGCAGCCTGTTCCTGACCTGGGTCAGCTACTACCAGAGCAGGGTCTCCTCCAACCAGTTCTGCATCAACGAATGGAACGCCATGCAGGATGTGGAGTCGCACCGTGCCAATTCGCCCGTCCTCTTCACAGACCTGTGAGTTGAGGAGAGGAATGACCACAAGAACACACACACAGACACATACACTAGAATATTAGTGGTTTGCACACCACACAGGCAGTCATTGACACAAGCTCTGTTTGTACCCGTAGTGTGGTGTAAAATTCCTGTTGAGGGAAAGTGCTGCTCCAAATAGTTTTTAAATCTGCAGATGTGTTGGACGAAAAAACCACAACTATGGACATCAAATTTCTTCCACGTAGGGATGTCACTGTTATGGAATTTCTTGCTACGATTATTCTCTTGGAAATAATCACAATATTATCACAATTGTTAAATGTTAAGTAATTTCACTCCTATAAATATGTAGAGTCACATGAAGACTCTTCGTAGGTCTTTAAGTTTGATTTTTTTCTGATCTTTCGATACATACAGAACAAAATGTAAAATTAAAGCTACCAAGAAGTCTGACCAATGACATCTCACCTGTTGCATAAACACTAAATAAACACGTGCTGTTGTGCAACTCTGTTTTTATTCCATTTGCAAGTTGCACTGATCAAAATATGGTTCAGAAATGATCTTTTATACAAAGTAAGGAAATTGAGGGATCTTTACAGTTAAATAATTGTGGTGTTTAATACAGCAATGAATTGTGAAAAAGCCAAACACCTATTTGATCAATTCCTCTCCCAGGTTTATTCCTTTTACAAAGAGCTCCAGTCCTCAGAACCTTTAGCATGTCAGGAAGCCTGACATTTTTACAGTGGCAGCTTCCCGCTTGACATGTGCACTTCAGAGACACGTTAAACGGGGCGCATGCTTCCATCATGGATTCAAAGGAAGCCGAAAGTGTCTCGCGGGAGCAACAGGTTGTCACACAAGGTCAAAAATGATGAGCCGCACCTGCACAGCGACGTTGCAAAACCTTTCCTCACGTGCAGCAGCATCGATATCTCTGCAGGCCAGGGCGCTACAGCTGCGGTCAAGGGCTGTCTCTAACTTTCCAGGTTGACTTTAAGAAGAACACACTCATATATGTAGATATACACACACTCTGCTTCTGTAATGAGTTGTCAACAGAGCAGCTTGGAGGCATTAGAAAGTAATGGGAATGACTTGGACTTCTGGATTTATGTCTTTACTAATACAAGGGAAATTCCCCTCCCTCCTGCTGGAGTCACATGCTGCGCTACCTATTTGGAGCGTCTCTTTCGAGCGCACACACACACACACACACAGACTTCAGAGATCCTCAAGCGTCCAAAATAGCCGAGGCTTTAACTGGCTTGATTTACTTTTGGAAAGATGAAATCCAGACGGACACATGTGAAGGTAGACGGAGGGAATGGACAGAAGCAGGTGGTGGATGGGTTGCAGGGAGAGCCATGCACCTGATTTCCCTGAATGGAAAGAATGGAGGAGAGTCACGGCTGCAATAATAAAGCGGCTTTAAACTTGACAAATAAGAAATGGTTGTATTCGACGCCTGCCAAGACTCTGAAATAGATCACTCATTAACCCTTTGCTCGAGGCTTATCATCAAGATTACACACGCACACTAGTGACTGTTTAATTTGCTGGCTTGTTTCCTTGTAAAACTACTCTGGCTTGTTTTTTATGTTTGATTTATGAGCTGTGCTGTGAATTCCCTCAGGTTCTTTATCTATTAGCAATGTCAGGAAGTGACATAAAATGTCCATTCTTCCTGTAGACATTCACCCCGTTCCTTGTGTTGTGACTTACTTAGTTTCCATAAGTAGCCATCCCACTCTTAGGTCATCAGCGGGCGAGTCGGGACTTGTTGTGAGGTTAAAGTACTGTAACTGGTAACAAGCTGTATTTGTTGATAAGGATGGAAAACCTTTTTTTAACTCGACCCCTGTGGATCTTTCCTCTTGAGATCAGCGAGATAAACAAGCAACATTTCTCCATTTTCAGATGATGCCTTTTAAGTTTGCATTTCAAACCTGAAGTGACACTTTCCCTTTCTTTTGTGACTTTTAACCCACACTGCTATGCAAACATCGGACTGCAGAGGAAAAACTGGAAGTAAAACAAGGAAATTTAGACATAAGGAGAAGTTTGGAGACAAACTGAGCCTCTCTCTCTCCAGAGATGTAATTAAGCCACTTGTTGGTATCATCAGTGTGACGTCCAAAGGCTAAATACGTCCCCCAGCAGAGTTGTTAGAAACAGAGCCAGGCACAACAACAGGCACTTTCTACAAGAGGACTTTGTTGTGGATCGCCAACGGGCCATGCTCAGATTTTCTGTTCCCTCTCCAGTTTCTGAGAATCATACAAAGTGGCAATTCTCTTGAGGAACAAGTAATCTCATTGAGAGTATGAAAATGAATGAATGAACAGAAGGCAAGGAACGTTACTGTGACTGTGAAGGTGGTTCTTTGTGTCTGAGCGATTTTTTTTTTTCTGTTTTATTTGCAGGGAAAGAGAAAATGCAGTAGAGGTGGTGGTGGTGGTGTTGTGTTTTTTTGTTTTTTTTTTAATAAATGAAGTTGTCTGTGTGTGCAGTCCCACAGAGCGGGAGCGAACAGAGAGGCTCATCAAGATGCGCCTCAGAGAAATCATGATGCAGAAAGACTTGGAGAACGTCACCTGCAAGGAGGTGAGACACACACTCACACACACAAGTTTGCCTTCATCGTGATCATCATCAGTCTGTTTTCTTGAAGTGCCGTCGTCCTTTCCTCAGATCCGAACAGAGCTGGAGATGCAGATGGTGTGTAACCTGCGGGAGTTTAAAGAGTTCATAGACAATGAGATGATTGTCATCCTGGGTCAGATGGACAGCCCCACGGAAATCTTTGAACACGTCTTCCTGGTAAGAATTCAGGAGCCCTGAGGCCTGCATTGCAAAGCATGATCAGAGTCTTGGGTAACTTCAGGTGCAACACCGGATCAACAGCATCAGGAAGATGGTTCACTTCTGACAGAGGTTAATCACCATGGCAACTTGTATTGAAAGTCTAACCAGCTCTAGAGCAGGTTTTGAACAATTATGTCAGCAGAGATCAGGAGCTGTAAAGCTTTTTCTTTGTGTCTACTTTTAAAGATTTGGACATTTTATTTATTAAAATAGTCACTGAACTTTAGCTTGTTTCCACCGTCTCAAGTAGCATTTCAGTAAAACAAACTTTCTGAATAGTTTCACCTGAACATTTATGTTCGACTCTGCATCCATCCTAGAAAATATTTCTAAAACAGATTTTTTGATTGTTCTTCATTACATCAGCAGAGCATTTTGAAACATCCAGCGTTTTATTTGTCTGAATAAGATGGAAAATTTCTTAACTCTTAATGATACACCTGCAGTACCTTAATCTGATGAAAGCCATTGTCATCATCATCATCATCACCACCAGATCTGCTTGTGTTGTAATGATTCACTAGTGAAAACCATCATTACAACCCACAAAGTTTGTTTAAAGTTAGAATAAAACTGGACCAAATGAAACAAACTAAGAAAATCAACAAATACAGAAGGGAGCTAAAAACAATTACAGATCAATAACTCGATCTGCTGGTCTTTAAATATGAATTTACAATGTTTAGAAGAGACAAGGTCTCTCTTTTTTTTTTTTTTTTTTTTTTTCTAAAAAAAAAAAAGTACAATATATGTGTTTATATCCTGAGAGTGCAAAGCATAAGGACGGTTAGACGTCCGTTGGACATAAACAGATGGGGATGAGAACCAAGGCCTTAGCTAATTAACCTGTACCAGTGTGTGCGGCGATGGGTTGCCAGATCCAGCCATTCAGCCTGAAAATAAAGCTCACAGTTGTGAGTGTGAGATTTATAGTTTGTTATGAAATGAAGGGAGGCGTGGTAAACTGAATCATGCATCTTCAAAACCTTGGAAACACAAATGGGATTAGTTAAACCAGATAACCAGCTATTTTTCTTGAAGCACTCGTACCTTCTGTCAGTTTAGTACAGCGTTTCTCAATCCAGGTCCCACAGGACCTCCTGATCTGCCTGTTTTAGACACGTTCCTCCCCAAAAACACCTGAGTCAGATTATTGAACTACATCGAGTTTGTTGAAGGTAAAGTAGGGTTACCTCTAAAACATCCAGGGCAGGAGGTCCTGAGGAGGTGGACTTAGAAACACAGTTGTTTAGTAAAATAAAAAGTGTTTTAAATATAGTGCACATGATACTGACTGACTTTGTGTCTTTAGGGTTCTGAATGGAACGCCTCCAACTTAGAGGAGCTGCAGAACAGCGGGTAAGAGATCCGTTTCAGTACACAGACACACACACACACACACACAGTCACTGGCTTCATTTTACTGAACACAGATGAGAGAATCCATCACCAGCATCATCTCAAACAAACTCAACAAACATCAAACAAGCTTCTCTTTTCTGTGTGTAAAACAGGGTGCGATACATCCTGAACGTGACGAGAGAAATAGACAACTTTTTCCCGGGGATGTTTGAGTACCACAACATCAGAGTCTACGACGAGGAGGCCACCAACCTGCTGGAGTACTGGAACGACACGTACAAGTTCATCACCAAAGCCAAGTACGCGTCCGCACGTTCCAACAACCTGAAGTCCCGCTCTCGTTTCTTTCTGCAATGTTTAATGGCGCCGCATCTTTCTCTGCCCCCAGGAAAGCCGGCGCCAAGTGTCTGGTTCACTGTAAGATGGGCGTGAGCCGCTCGGCCTCCACGGTGATCGCCTACGCCATGAAGGAGTACGGCTGGGATCTGGATACGGCCTTTGACTACGTGAAGGAGAGACGCACCGTCACCAAGCCCAACCCGTCCTTCATGAAGCAGCTGGAGGAGTATCAGGGAATCCTGCTGGCGAGGTGCGTTCTGGTAGTGGAGCATCCGTACAAGGTTGCACACGGTTCAGGAACGTTTTGAGGCCAACACACTTTTCATTTTTTTTCCCCTCCGCAGCAAACAAAGGCATAACAAGCTGTGGCGCTCCCACTCCGACAGTGACCTATCTGACCGCCCGGAGTCCATGTGTAAACCTACTTTGGGTCGCGCTGATTCGCACAACAACAACACCTCCCCCTCCTTACATCACTTTCTGGGCGTGGCCGTGCTGCAGGCGCTCGGTGCCGAACCCGAAGACTCTGCCAAGTCAAACACGCACACCTCTGGCTCACGCCCGCTCGCCAACGGTGTATGTGAGACACCGGTTCAAGAGGAGGTGAGAGCAGATTGTGAAGACCGGGTCCTGCTTCCCCTTCCCAGACCGCGAGCAGCCACCGTCATCCCAGAGGAAAGGCTGGACAACTCGGCGAGCGTGGCCGTAACCGTGCCTGTTGCCGTGCCACACCCTCCACCGTCTCTACACATCTTACCTCCCACACCTGAACTCCAGCGTGCTCATCGTGGTCCTCCCACACACCTGGAGCTGTACCTCCATCTGCCCGGGACAGGCAGTTCAGAGGACGCCTCTCCTCTCACTCTGGGTTCCAGTGACTCAGATTTACCGACTCAGTCGTTATCAGATTCAGCAAGCAGCAGCCCTGTGACCGCCACCCCCCAGCCTCTGGCTCCTTCGCTCCCTCCCAGCGACGACGACAACAACAACAATCCCAGCGAGCCACAAACGGTCTTCGCCATCAACGGCCGCGGCGAAGCCGACGGGTCGTCCAACCACAGCAGTGACAGCATCAGCTTCCTCACCGCCAGGGAGAAGTTCTTAGGCCTGGCACAAGATGGCCGAACGAGGATGCTTTCAGAGCAGTCGCAGCAACGGACACCGCTGTCCGGCGAGGGGGTAACGGAAGTGGAAGATGAGGAGAACAAGAACGAAACAAGTCAGGTAAAAAAAATAAATAAAGGGGGGGGGGAGCAAGCATCTAAGTCCAGCAGCCTGCTACAGTTGTGCTCATATGTATTCGTCCCCTTTGATTAAAGAAAAGGCTGAATTTACACTCAAATAACTGGAGACAGTGAACAGTGAGACAAAATACCTGTCAACAGGTGCAGAAGTCTGACTTAGAGGAACAGAAAACACCTGACTGGAACATTACAGGAAACATTAAAGGATTGTTCAACTAAATATTAGTTTATGAGTGATGTAATATGTAATAAATTATCTTATTTGTTTGCTTTTTAAAAAATATTTCTCTTGAAACAGAATTAGAAAATAATGTAATGATTTTCATAAAATTTTTATTTATTATTACTTTAGTCAATTTCAGCTTATTTTACAGGCAGCTGTTTTATTTTTCCTTCTTTAATGAATAAATATGAGCACAACTGTAGTTACGCCTTTCTGCTTTTCTTTCTTTTTTTATTGCTTTAATTTTCATATCGATGATTTCTTCTTCAGGCTGAAGTTGCATGTAAACACAATGTTTTTACCAAAACAATAGCTGATTTTCCCAGTACATGTGAGTCACTGGCAGAGCTGGGATGATGGGCGTTTAGCATAGCGACACCTGCTGGAAGCCAAGAGAACAGTCTAGACCTGGACAGCGAATCTGTTTTAGTTTTTTTTTTAGTTCACCGTGACGTCTCAGAAGACTAATAAAACCCGTCTTCTTGTTCCCCTGCAGCCTGACGAGAGCTTTGACAGATCCTGCCCTGACCGGGCCCTTCCCACTCACCATGACGGCGGCGTATCCGTCCGGCATATCGTCACGGAGATCGAAGCCATATCCCACTCCGCCGCTTCTCCTACTTCCTCGTCATCCTCGTCTTCATCGCTGCCTCTGTCGTCTCTCAGCCCTCAGCTCATCCGAGTGGAGCATCAGGAGGAGGCGGAGGCTCCTGAGGGTCCACACGGTGCTGGAACTCCACCATCACAGCCGACGTCTCCCTCCATGCTGCCATGCGACTGGCCGGTGGGCTCGGTGCGGAGGGCCACCCAGCAGCTGGAGGAGAGGCTGAAGCAGGAGCTGGAGACGGCAGCGTCTCAGCGGTCCCCGCTGCACTCCCCCAGCACCGAACATCCTCCCGTCCGCTTGCCGCTGCACTCTGCAGAACAAAGCATCACTCAGGGAGAGAGCCGGACTGTTTGTGCTCATACCAAAGACGGGGAGAAGCATGCAGGGACTCAGGCGGAGCTTCAAAGACTCGATTTCTCAGGCACAGACAACCTCCCCGATCCCTCATGCTCCCCTGACTCTCATATCAGCCAAGTCTCTGGTGCTAAAGCGACCATTACGCACATATCTCAAGATAGCCATATGGTGACATCATCACTGGACTCAGCTAGTTCGTCAGTAGCATCATCTCTAGATACCTCAGCCCCGTCCCGACGGCAGGGCCAGCTGCACAGCCAAAACCTGGAGCGTCCGACTGCTTACCAGGACGCCTCGAACCAAATATCTCTGGACGGTGTGACATTACAGGAGTCAGGCACGGACGAAAGACTCGACTCCGCCTCTCAGGGCGGGAGGCAGAGCTGTGGCCCCAGCTGTGAAGCTCAGATCCGGCTGGCTCGCAGCAGCCAGGAGCTGGAGCGGATACAGCAGACGCTCCGAGAGCTGCAGGCTTTCCTTCACGAGGCCGTCAGCCTGGAGGCCACAGATGATCCAGCGCAGAAAGCGGGGCAGCTTCAGAGGCCAAGAGACGCCATGGACATGGAGCCCGGGCTTCACGAAGGCGTGAGATCTGAACAGACCCCTCCAGGCTTGGCAGCAGGACAGCAGCTCAGAGAAAAACAAGAGGGGAGGAGTGTGATGGAGCAAACAGGGTGGCACAGAGCCATGGAGCTGGAGGCTCGTATCCGCCAGGCGGGTCTCACGCCTCCTTCCCTCATGAAGAGATCCGCCTCCTTAGCGAAACTGGACTGTCTGGAGCTGTCAGCCAGCGACCTCAGTGACCTGGACCTGAGGCAAAACACCAGAACATCATCATCATCATCATCACACTCCCAGGACTCTGTCTCCTCGTCCCAGTGTCACCCAGACGACACCTGGAAGAAGCAGAAAGTGCTGACTCGGCACGCTGCGTCGCCACGTGACGACGCGTCCTCCTCTTGCCTCTCCGCTTCCACCCACGGCGGCTCAAAAGAAGACAAAGGCGAGAGGGACAAGCCAGATGGCAGCAGCGCGGTCTCCACGTCGCGTCAGCAGGGCAGGGGACATTCGTCCAGACGCCCCCGCAAAGCCGAGAAGAAACAACGAACTGCGGCTCTGCTGTACAACACCATGTAACCTCAGTGCAATAGACTGGAGCGGACATGACTGGAACTGTGTGAACGAGGCCGCACGATGTGTGTGAGTGCAGCAGGTCAGCCGTGGCCCCTGGAAAAACCTCCAACGTGCGTGTCGTGTGCGAGACGTGAATGGTGAACGTATGTTTGCATGTAAACCACTGGATGCGTTCAGGTTTGTCTGTACATTAATGTAATATGAATGTACAAAGACTGAAGTTGCGCAGATTCTGCACATCATTACGTCTTTTTCTTTGTTTTTTTTTTTTTATGTCCTTTTCGGTTTTTGTTTTTTTTTAAAGAAGCATCTGTGTTCAGTGTGTGACCCTCGCTGCCTGGTCAGAGCTTATAAAACTACAACAAGAGGGGCTTTTTCTCAGAACATGCACTTTACTGTTTAGATGACTGTGTTTTTGGTTTTTTTGTTGGTTGTTTTTGTTTTATTTGAAATCTGTTTTCTCACCCTGGGGAGAATTGTTTTGCACTGTTGTCTCTGTGGTTGCGTTTTCAAAGTGCAAAGAGATGTCTTTATTCAGATTTTTAATTAAACCAGAAGAAAGCTGATGGCGTTGTTGTTGTTTCTGTCATTAAATGCTTTAGAACTAAATAAATTTGGGAAGCTTGTACCGACTAGTGACTAAATTTTCAACCCTTAACGTCCGTTGGAGGTGAAAACATGAGACGAGTGCACAAAGTTTACTGCCCTCTGCTGGCTGGGCTAAAATAAAACCTCATCTAATCCTATTTAATAAAAACATTTTCTGCTTGTAAGTTTAAACTACAAGTAATTATTTCTTTGAACGCGTCATACCCGCCGCCGGGGGGGAGGAAGATCTCCATCGGTGTTCAGCGCAGCTTATTTCAGGCTGACATTTTACCTACTGTTTCATGTGGGTAATTAAACACTGAAATATAGGCCACCGGGGCTCCTGCTGAAACACGCTCACACATACACACAAATCAGAAAAAGTGACATTAAAAGACTCAACCAGACTTTAAGAAAAAAAAAACGCTTGAGGTGAAGTCACTTAAGCATCAAATCTCCATGTGGAAGATTTGATTGCAGGAAATATTAAGATCAAAGAACATAATGTCCAGATTATTTTACCAGTGTAGTCCCGCTTATTGGTGGATGGGAGGGGTTTTTGTTTTATTGTGAGAAGAATGTAAATCCATCTGGTGCTTTTTACAATAATTTCAAAATGAATTCACATTTCATTTGATAGTTTTTCTCATCAACCTGCAAAAAAAGTAAAGAAGTAAATTCGAAGCGTTTAGACTCATTTAGTAGTTTATTTGGTGCATATCTCCTCAATGGAAAGAGAAAATCTTGTCAGCTCAAGGAGGCATCACATTAAAGCACTCAAGATCTTTAAGGATGAGTGAGATTATTTGTTTCCTTAATCACTGACACTGTAATTGTGCAACAAAATAACAACTTTCCAGTTAATACACAAACTTTGAACACCTTCATGTTGTCGTCTTCATTTCAACATTTTTTTTTATTCTCTTTTCTTTTTTTCCCAAAATATAATAGCAAATAAAAAAACAACAGAAAACATATTCCAGGGTTAGAACAACTACTACACAACCATTGTAGTACATTTCATGTAAAAAAGAAAAGAAAATTGGAGTTGGAAGAAGAATTAATCTTATAAACCCCATCCCATCCATTTTGAAGTTTAACGTTGCACAACCATTTCAAGTCTGTTCTAACAAGCAGGAAAAGTTTGGGGGTTTTTTTTGTTTTTTTGTTTTTTTTTACCCAGGATTGCTTTGTGTCTTTTTGCCTCTATCCTTCCTTCTATCCTGTCTGCTTTCTTAGTTCCTGTCACAGAAAAAAAGGGCATGATGTTTACTGCAGTGTCTCTAGAAACTCTGAAGGGAGGCACAGACTAGGAAAAGGGTGGGGCTTTAAAAGAAATTTATTAACTGATTATTATTTGTGGCCATATAATTTAAAAAATGAAGCAAAATTATTAACAGGTGAAAACTTTTTTTTTTCCATTGGTTTTTAACTTAGGATCATCCTGCATCACATGACTTTAATCATCGCCGTCTTGTTTGGAGCCATATTACAAATTTTATCAGTGTTTGACCATTTAAGTTTAGTTTATTTAAATTGCAAAAATGCAGTTTCTTGAAACACATGATTACGCATGATTAAAAAAGAGCCAGAATTAGCCAAAATGCTGGTTTTTATCTGTAGTCACAAGTGTGACATTAAAAAACAAGTCTACAAATAAGAAACGTGGTTAAACCCTGTATACTGCGCTACAATGACAAATAACAAATATCTAGCAAACATTTCAGAAAACACCAAACACACAATGCCTATACAATATAATAGAAGATATTCAGACACTTATACTGTACAATTAAGAAATAAAAAGACATCACAGCATATTGTTTGGTCACAACATGAAAGCATCGCGGCTGAGTTGGCTTTTAGCGTTAATGAGACACATTTTCAATTTTTTTGAGAAGGCCGTGTATGCTGAAAGTTGTTGAATCTCCTCGGGTACTGACTTCCACACACTAACAGTCCTCACTGACCAGGCTGGGGGGATGACACAGTCACATCCCTCCAGTAACATGTTCAGATCTCTTTCTTTGGCTGATGAACTCTGCCAGAGGATCTGAGGCCAAATCATGCAACACTTTATAAATCTAAATTTAAATCTGCAAATATATGAAGACTGTTTGAGTTTAAATATCTATTTTTCTTTTAAGACTGTGCAGTGATGATAATGCCTGTTTTTTTCCCCAAAACTTTAATTAACTGAACTCTCATTGTTCAGATGTTACATCAGATTTTTTTTTTCTTCTTTTAACTTTACAGCTCTCTTCATAAAATGTAAAAAATCTATATAAACAATGATCACCAACGTAAGCATTTGACATAAATTCTATATTATGATGAAGAACATGTAGAAAATAATATAATTCATTACAGCCATCAGAATGTTTTGAAGGATGTCCACTAATGGTTTTTTTTCCTCTTTGGTCAAGGCCCTTCTTTGAATTACTCTGCTTCTTTGAGCAATCAGATGTGAGAAGTCTTGGAAATTGATGGTAACTTGTTGGGTAACTTTAATAAAACAGACTTAATCTCAAAATTCAGAGGTTTATAGACTTTATTACAGTAAGACATCTTACAAATGGGTTTGCCTGAAAACCTACTAGGGCTGTGACGATATGCTTTCTTCCTGATTCGGTTTAATTCGGATTTTCTGGGTGCCAAGTCAATTTAGATTGCAAATTTCACAATTCCTCGATATTGCTGATTTTTGTAGACTTAAAAACAACAACAACAAAAAATGCACAAAAACTTCTTTTGCTGGTCATTTGATTTGTTTCAATTAGGAACAACCAACAGAGTAACCAGACCATCATTCTGCTGCTATAATGCACAAGAAGACAAGTAAATAGATCAATTAAAACGATAAAAGAATGACAACAATTTTATAATGGATTATTTTTATTTATTTTAAAATTGTGAAGCAAAAAATCCCAAAATTCAATTTTTCGATTTGATTTTCATTCAGTCGTTCATTCATTATCCTAACCGCTTAGTCTGATTAAGGATTAAGGCAGAGGTGTCCAGCTCCAGTCCTCGAGGGCCAGAATCCTGCAGGTTTTCTATGTATCCCTGCTCAGACACACCTGATTCAAATTAATTAGTAGTAGAGCTTAATCAGTTGTGCACGTCATTGGCTGTTTGATCCATTTAGTGGAAGCTAGATGTGTTGGAACAGGAATACATGGGAAACCTGCAGGACAGCGGCCCTCGAGGACCGACTTTGGACACCCCTGGATTAAGGGAAGCTGGAGCCCTGCAAAATGCAGGGTACACCCTGGACAGATCGCCAGTCCATCACAGGGCCACACAAAAACTCACACCCACTCCTACAGGTAACTAACATGCTAGACTTTGGACCTGGAGAGAACCCACACATACACAGAGAGAACATGCAAACTCCACACAGAAAGGCCACTGTCCAAACCCCGCCCCTGTTGAGGATTGAACCAGCAACTTTCTTGCTGTGAGGCCACAGTGCTAACCAGCATGCTACCATGCAGCCCCGATTTGATTTTCCCACTAAAAACTACAGATAGACATTTAAACTCGGTTTAAAGCGTCTACATAAACTATCTTTCATCTCCTTTTTTCCTTTCTCTTTTTAATAAACACACTCTGTATTTTATATTGTTGACCTTTGACACATTCACTTCACTCCTTCCATCAGCACAGTGCACCTTGGCGAGTGCACCGTCCTGATGTGTTGAGTTAGTGGCTGCTGCACGCCGCTGACTCACATCTTCTTGTGCATTTCCCACTCTATCTACCCTGAGTGGTGGTTTTTGAAGGATTTAAAGTCTATAAGCTCTGCTTTTCTTTCTTGTCAAGCCCAAAATAACTACAGTCAAACCCCCCTCGGATCAGGCAGAAGCACTGAGAATATGTGTCACGGGAAAGATGATGGAGGTGGCAGCTGCTAAAAGTCGTTCAGCTCTCTCTGACTGACTGACTGACTGTAGTGATGTTTATCTCACAAGAAATGAGGTGTTTTTATCGACGTCCTTCACTGGAAAGGACAAGAAAACTGAGTTAGGATGCTTTTTAACACCTGGACTTCTCTAATCTCTAAAATGGATTTAGCATTTTTATCTATCTGCCTGCACCAGTTCTTGAACCTAAATTTGAACTAGTCTGCACATTCAGATTGAAAAAAGTCCACCTGAAAAGGCGATTCTCAGCTGGAAACAGAAGCGGGTTCTTCTTCTGATGGAGTCATCAGCAAAGGCACACAGTGGCAGATGTAGACTTTTATACACGAGGTGGCCAGAGGATGGACAAGGCTTGATCCGGTGGCCATATACTCATAAAGGAAATGTTTTCTCCTCTCTAAAGGTCCATTTACGGAAATGGGGACATCCATTTTATATTTTGTCATATGTCGCTGCGCTCATCCTTCAAATTGTCCTTTCTGTTGCCATGGCAGTTCACCACAGTTCACCCACTAGTAAGCATCATGAGTTCGGAGTTCAGGTCCACGTTTTGACACCGGTCGGTGGCTGTAGTTACACACTCTCACACTGGTGGTGTAAATCACAAGTTTGATCACATTATGATATTATATCGATTTAAGGGATAGAAATGCGATATTTGCCTCTTTTTCAAATTAAGTTAAGATCCATTTTGATTTGATGCATTTTATGATCCACCAATTAATATGAAGAGATATCACAGGTAATTGTACACAGCCATTTCCATTCATATCAAAATCACAAATAGCAACTAAAAAATCATTTAGCATTTTTCCTTCAATATTTTAAATCAGTCAATTTAAATAAACAAAGATCTGTCCTTTTAAAAATTTTAAACTAATAATAAAGAGAAATGACCATTTGATGAAGAGTTATTGTTTCAATTTTTAACAATGTTTACATTTTGCATCGATGTCATTGCCTCATTGACCATATGAACAATATACCGATCTCAATGTCGATGTCATGTTACACCACTGACTCACATAGCTTCTCTTTAAAGACTCCTGTCATGATGTTGTTGTTTACCTCAGCTTCTTCTTCTGGTGCTTTATATTTAATGGTTTCTGCATTGGCTTTTTCCTCTTCTTCTTCCTTTTGCTTGTTTTGTTTCGGCTATGCAACTCAACACTCCCACTGCCGTTTTCAATAGTATTTTTTCTGTTTTCTGTTTAGTGATATACAGTCCATTAAAATGAACCAAGTTATGTACTTAACCGACCCAGCAGACAGACAAAACTGTCTGTCCATCTGCGTATCCATCTTCTGTATCAAGCTCGAATAGGCCTTAACACACACTCACACAAGTTGCTGTGCTATCTGGTCATAAGCAATAAAAATTTTTCAGATTGATAATCTTGATCACCAAATGGAAATATTTTTTATAAAAAGTTAGATGTATTGGGGTGTCGTCTGTGGTTGTAGGAGGAACAATGGCATCTCCCACTAGTACTGCTTTACCGTCTGGTGGCGGTGCAAGCAGAGTGGATCCTAACGTAACAGCTTGTGTGGCTAGTTCTATGTTGGTAGTCCTCAAGGCTGCTGATATTGGGCTGGGGTTCAACTTGCTGACAGACCAGAGCAGAAGTAGAGCCAAAACTAAAGCATGGACTGTGTTTAGCATGATGAGAGACTCTGCCTCTTCAAGGTGCTCTTTTTGTATCCAGTACAGCTGCAACATATTCCTCCACCCATTTGGTTTATTTTTCCATTTTTATATATATATATATATATATATATATATATATATATATATATATATATATATATATATATATATATATATATATACATTTATATATATATATATATATATATATATATATATATATATATATATATATATATATATATATATATATATATATGTTTCACTCACATTGAAATAATAAAAAATAGAATATAATACAGTTCCAAAAGATGTTTCTTTATTTGAATCATTGGAGTTGATTTTTCCAGCATTTATCATGAAAACATCTGGATGCATTTATTGTTTTTCTTGTAACATTTAAAAAAAAAAAAAAGAAAGAAAGAAAAATGAATTCAGTCAAGCTTCACAACAAAATACATCAGAGATAAAAGTGGATCTCCTTGGTTTGTGCTGATATTGAAGTGTGAAAGTTCAACATGTCTTTTAAAGAAATACGTTAAAAAAGAGGAAAAAGACAAAAACAAGCTGTCCCTGTCCTCCATATTCTCCTGGGATGGCTGTAACGTTACGTTACTTACAATTGTCCTTTCGGGGCCATTTTCATCTGCAGTTGTGTTGCAAAACAAAGGTGCCTTTAGTTGTTTATGACACCTCTGAGAGCGTGCTCTGAAACACCAGGAAGGAGTCGAGTCAGGTAAAAATGAACCCCATACAGGTGCACGCCATGCTGAAATATTGTTTACATAAAGTAATGTGACTGAGCAGGAAAAACACAGAATCCCTTCATGTAAGGTGAGTAGATGCAAATCACTTTCAGTAACATCTCTGTTCTGCAGTCCACTTAAACAGCACAAGCATTTTCTCTTTAATAGTTTCATAACGCACAGGCTTGTGACAAACTCGTTTGCAAACAGTACAGTTAGTGTTCACTCTGCAATCTCTTCATAAATCACTAAAGCTAGAACTGACTTGGATTTACTTTGTGCTCAAGCTCATCGACAATATCCAGTAACAATCATATATGTGATCCACCCACAAGCTAAGTACAGTACATCTGGATTTTTTTGTGCAAATTAAAAAAAAAAAAAAAGGAGCAATCTGTTATTTTATATTTATCATTTAAAAAAAGAAGGAAGTCTGATGGTTCGTCGACATTCATCTCAAGTTTAATGAAGACAGCTCTCAGCACCGCTGGCTCTGGCTTGTTACTACTCCTTTCACACATGAGTCGGTGGCAGACGGGCTCAGTGTGAGTTTTAGTGCTGGAGCTGGAAGCTGGCCTAACGTACTACATTTTTCTGGACCGACCTGTTGTGTTGAACTGGTGCAAAGCGCTGGTTTTAAAACACTCACACACACACCTCATCCGCAGACAATCCACTAAACTTGTATTGGGTGTGTAAAATTGATTGTAAACTGGCACTGGTTGAGAGAGTACCATGTGGCACCAGATGGAGGAAACTCCTGGCTGTCTAAAGGTCGAATAGCCGTGCCATCGTATGGCTTCATGGGAAAGGTCTGGTAAGGGCGACGAGAGAAGAGAGAGAGAGGCAATTGTAGTTTGAAAGTTTGATTTGGGGTTTTTTAATTCCAGCCACTGGAAGATTGTGCTTAAAACCAGAAAGAAGCCAGATTTGCTCTTTCCTCCCATGTAACCTCCATCCAGACCTTTTCCCTCCAGCAGACCTGCCTGCTGGGATGTTCGGCACTCATTTCTCCATGAGCGACAGCTGGATGATGCGCTGCAGCTCCTCCTCCTCCCGCCGTCGCCTCAGGTCCGCCTGCTCCTGCTCACGGGCCGAGATCTCCATGGCGATTCGCAGCTGCTCATCATAGCTGCAGGTCGGCGGCTGCTTCTTGGAAGGGGTGGGGCAGAGGTTGGATGGGGGGCGGGACTTGTGTTGGGGCGTGACCCTGAGGTATAAAGAAGGGGACGGAGAAGTGGGTTTAGCACAAGCGGCAACCGCTGGTGGTAAAAAGTGAAGTCCATGTGTAAGTGCATAAAACTGCAGTTCCCCCTTCATCCACTAGGGGCTCCAAAACAGAGCAAATCCCCATAGACTCCCATGGTAAAAAGGCCAACTTCACGGCAGAAATAAACATGTTTACAGCCTGGTTCAAAAATCCATTTTCTGTTTATAGGTCAGGTTTACCTTCATGACAACTGTGGGGGGAGTACATTTTTTTCTAACTCGCCCATTTAAAAGTAATTTAATCTCCAAGTTCGGCATATTTAGGGGCGGGTCCTTTTGATTGACAGGTACCAATCTCCGGCTTCAAGTCAGAAGAACGTAGAACAACCGCGGTTTTTAGCTGGTTAATAACGTGACTTAGCTTTAGCCCGCTTACCTACGTTAGCTGGCTAGCTCCCATTATCTCGGGGTTAACTTGGTTAGCTTTTAGCTACAGAAAGCTCGGAGTTCGCTCGATGTCAATCATCCGCCATGACGCTCACAGCTCCCCTCTCAGCTCCGCCTCTTTGCCCATATTTGTATTTTTTTAGGCGAGACGGCGTGCATGACGCTGCCAACAAGGCGATGGTAGGAACCGCCCACCAAGCTTCAATTCATCTCCTCAGAAACCAATGGGTGACGTCACGGAGACTCCGTCCATCTCTTTATAAACAGTCTATGGTTTAGCAACAGTTATTAAAAACACTTAGAAAAAAAGACGAAGCATGTTTGTCCTGTTGGACTGAGGAGAGAGCATTTCCTTATCATAACAAATCATCGCATAACAGTAATTCATTTCGACTGCACATGTGCATTCGAGCATCACCACCAGATCAGCTCAACGACTAGAAATATCCCGCCATAAATATCCATGTCACCTGGAATGAACAGTTGCATTGACCCACTAGCCTGATTGTGGATCAACTCATCGGCTGCAAATGACCTCATAGCCACTAACTTTTGGATTATTAGTTGACATGGTGATGATAAAGAAATACAAAGCAACACAATAATCTGAAAACTTTGGTAAAGAAATGGTGCAGAAGCATAAATGAGAAGAAAGTGATTTGTGCACCCAGTCATGCCTGATAACAGGCTGGAATTAACAGCAGAGCTTTTGACAGCTGGAAACTCTCCTATGCTGAACTCATTGTACAAACTAACCCACTTGCACACACACACACACACACACATACAGTCATGAGATGAGAGAAGAATAGCAGGATGGATAAGATAACAAAGGGGAGACAGGAATACAGGATGTGAGTCAAAGATGGAAGGAAAGAGATGCAGAAGTGGGGGAAATACAATGGAGGTTCGTAAGACAGAATAACAATGCATAACAGAACTGAGAGGAAGTCAGAGTCGAGGGTATAGCAGGATATTTCTCCTTCATGCTGACGATCGTGCAGATTTATGTTGCTTTGTTCGGGGATTTTAGCTTCGAGGCTGCATTTCCTTTCAAATTCATGGAAGTTTTTCCAACTTCATCTGAAATTCACAAGACACCCAGTTTCATAGAAGAACAAAGTTTGTTTCTGACCTATCCATACGGCTGGGGTCACAGGACAGAGGGTGTGTTCCTGGCTTGCTATTGGTCAGCGCCTCCCAGATGGTCACCTAGAGAAAAAGACGAGATAGTGCAGGAAGTCAGAGCACGAACAGATGGTGAAAGGGTTTGTAAAATGTCAAATCCTCCATTACCGTTGTCCTTTTCCTGTCAATCTATGTTAAAATAACACACACAAACTCACACATACCAAGAAATAAAGATATTTAGATTGATTATGATCTATGAAAGTGAACAAGATGAACCCTGTGTGAAACGCTAAGTGACAGATGCTAAGTTACAAAATGACTTTTTAGAAGTTGAAAAGTTAAAGTTTGATTTGTGAATCAGTCAAAGCTGTAATAAGTGTCATGTCAGCAGTGTAATCATTTAACAGCTCCCCCGCTTTAATATTCCAACTGCAATTAAAATTTTCATCACCTTTGTCAGCCGAGTGTGAAGCAGCTGTGAAAGCACCAACAACAGCAAGCTGCTGAAGATGACGGTACAGAACACATCCTCAGCTGCAGCCTTGCCCTGTCTCCTCTCATTTCTTCCCTTTTGAACTCTGGCTGAGAAAAAAACACTAAAAAAAAAAAAAACTGAAGATGGTCTTTGACCTGTCTCAACAAGCCTATTTATACCTGAGTCTCTGTACCCCTTGAAGAAAACCAAGGACTATCATGTCCAGGATTTCTGGAAGTTAAAAACAGCCCTTCCCCTGAGGCAGTGTTAAAAATAATGGGACAGTGCTGCGGACATCAGGAGCAATTCACTCTACTTATTGATTTTGCTTCACCGTTGATTGTTTTCATTTTGAAACTGGATGCTTTTTCAGTTCTTTGGTGCATTCAGATGTCCTGTTTGATTTATTGTTGACTTTATTACTTCAATTTTGTACAAGCCAATGTTAACCAAGAAGACACAATTCCTTTTTAAATGCTGCAAACTGGATCTTTTGCTATTCACTGTTCCAACCATTTTCTCCAACTTGTCCTTTTTTGACGGAATAAACACAAATATGAAGCCTTTTTTTGTCATTCAATGGCTCAATTTTGCTTTTACATTTTCCCGTTAGCTGAGTTATGTTATACACAAAATTAAAAAACCACAGGGTGATATCATCAATCAGCAGGTCAGCCTGGGACAAACCAAAAGTTAAACCTAAATTACATCTGTACCTGAGTTGTACAGAACATGCAGTTTGCTTTCCTACTCTACTACTAAATACAAACTGACTTTTTAAATAAGCATTAACTTTATAGTTGTTATAATTAAAAATAAAAAATGTCTCCTGCTAAAAACCCTTTGTCTTTATAGCTTTGCCCAGAATGTAGAAGCTGTTCCTGGCTGAAACCACAGAATATGAGCACAAACTATATATAAAAAGGATCTGTGTTTTAGAGCTTGACAAGCAAATGAGACAGGATGGCGGTCCATCCTCAGTTAGCTTATGTTGCATGCTAATTGTTTGCATGCTAATTGCTAATGACTCTTACTTTATTGCCATTTGTTAGTGGAGAACTCAATAGGTTTCTTTACAGTTACTGTAATTATGTCATATTCTTTGTTTCATAGGGGGCACGTTGGATAAATTTTGTTTTTCCTTTCATGGTTTCCTTTATGATTCTGTCGGAAACTTGAGTTATAATGTGTGCAACGTGCCACAAAAGTTGGTGTTTTTAATCATTTTTTGATGTGACTGGGAGAAAGATTGCTAACATGAACATACGAGGCTACAGCTAATAAAGTTACTGTTAGCTTAGCATTAGCTTACAACTTGGAGTGCTTCACTCACTTCAAAGTATTTTCCTTGGCTCCAAATGAATCCTGACACTATGAGACTACAGCGTATACATATATATAAAGCAGCACAGTATTTTAAACGATTGTAAGGAAACAAGATTAGGTTTCTGTTTTTCTAGCTTCTGCTTCATTAATGGCAGGTAGTTTTCACATTATAGCTAAACTATGGAAGTCAAACATGTCTGCAATTATTTATTTCTGCTGTCAGTATCTTATGACCACAACATATTTATTCTATTAGCTCATAACCACCACAAAGCTAGTTTTACACGCTAGGTTTACTTTTATATTTATCTTGAGAGATCAGTCCTTGTTTTCTCTAGATAGTGGCGATCACAAGATCACTTTTTTCTGGCGGATACAAGGTGATCAAAGTGCGATTGAAAATAAGAGATTGGCACTTATTAACCAAATATTTAACCTCAAGTTAAGGCATCCATGTTTTATTCTGTTAATTTATTTTATCATATCTTTAAAAAATAATAAATGCTCTATTGAGAAAACTGCTTTTTCTTCTCGAGACAACATAAACTATTTTGTTACTAAGAGAATATACTCTTTGCTCTTTTTTTTTTATCTCACATTGAGGATTTTACCAAGATTTCAGTCACAGCCACTCATTAGCCAAAATTTAGCTTGACATTTAGGGTCCCGTCTGTTGCTATGTTCAGAGTAAATGCTCATTTCTTATTTTTTCCAGAGGGTGTCTCTGCAGTTGTTCACATTATAATTTAATGCAATCTTCATCAGACTCCAGTGTGAACAGTCTACAACCCTGAAATGAGCCACATGCACAAAGAAAGATGTGATGTCACAAGAAGCACATTGTGTTTACTCATAAAAATATGGATGCTACAAATGGTAGTGTGGGTGTGTCACTTCTAAAGCAGTTGTGCGATCAGGAGTGACAAAATATGATATATTGTTTTTTTTAATTCAATATTACTGTCCTTCTGCACAGAGTTGTAATGTGTTTCACTTCAATGACAAAAAAGTCGTAAGTAACATTAAATGCCCCGTCACTGTTTAGACGAAAAACATTTTGAAAAAGGTCAGATATGTGTACAGTTTAGTACCATCTGGGCTATTATTAAAAATGAAAGATTTTTGCTGTTTTGATTTCCACTAATAAATCTGATATGAGTCCCATCTTGTTGTTTGGCTCTTTTTATTTTTTTTGTATGTTTATTTTTGTTGCAGAAGAGCTTGTCATGTCAGAAGTGTTATCATGTTCTCTTTTTGTAATAAAAATCCAGAGCACAGAAATGACTCCAGTGTGACAATCCTGCTCACATCACACTCAAGCTCACATCATATAATATGTTTCCTATGAAGAAGGACTGGTTAATGTGGTTCTTTAAAGCAGGAACATCAGCTAAAAGTCTTTACTAATTACACAAAAGAAAACTTGCTAACTCCCATAAACATCAGTCATTTGTTTTCAGTGCAAAAGGGGTTAGATATGCGCTCAGTCCCAGTCAAATGAATGCTCTGACTGGCCTTGGAGAAAACATGAGAATTGTGTGCATGATCAATTCTCCCTGGGTGACATAGAGCTGAAAAAGTAAAGTAGTTAAGTTTGTTACATTTCTGAAAGGTAGTTCTCATTTTCAAATTTGGGTCACCTGATCATACTCGGATCCGGCCTCCAGCAGACTCTGTTGTATAGCAAACTGCAGCAGGTCTTCTTCCTCCTCCCTCATGCTGTCTCTTTGTTTGCCTCCTAGCATGGTGTATCCAGGCGGGGGCTCGAACACACACGGGGGAATCTCTCCAGCTCGGCATGACACTGTCACACACAGGGGGAGGCAAAGGGCAAGAAATGGGAAGGAGTGTTATCTGACAGTAAAGGAGACTAAAGGAAAAGAGCGGAAAAGGAAAAACAGAGGAATCATTTCTAAACAAAAGGCAAAAAGAAATAAAGAGCTGCTATTTCTTCTTTACTTTGTTATCAACTAAACAATTACACAACTCCAGCACAAGTGTGCTTGCAGCACTTTAGCTTAAGGTGGAGCGCATTAAAATCAAGGGTTTTCCAAAGATGCTCCTTCAGTGTAGCGACGTGATGAGTTTTACTTCTGCTCTGCTCATGGAGGACAAACCTGACCAATAAAATCTAGCAATTAAAACTGCTACTGCTCCTGCAGCGAATTTCCACAAGATTTATAAATCAGCTTGTCAGAAAAAAAAAAAGTGGACGGAACACAAATTTTTTACAATGTTTTGTCTGTAATGTCACCGTGTGAACAGCTGGGTTGAAGACAGATGAGCTAAGGTGAAGCTTTTATGGGTGTGGACCATAGACTGTATATAAAGAGATGGACGGAGCCTCCATGACGTCACCCATAGGTGGGCGGTTCCTACCATCACCATCTTGGCAGTGTCATGCGTGTCGTCTCTCCCGGAAAACACAAATATAGGCAAAGAGGTGGAGCTGAGAGGGGGGCTGTGAGCGTCATGGTGGATGATTGACATCTAGTGAAATCCGACCTTTCTGCATCTAAGAGTTAACCAAGCTAAACCGGAGCTAACAGGAGCTAACAGGAGCTAACCAACTAACTTAGGTAAGTGGGCTAAACCTAAGTCACGTTGTTAACCGGCTAAAAACCGCAGTTGTTCTACGTTCTTCTTACTTGAAGCGGGAGATCGGTACCTGTCAATCAAAAGGACCCGCCCCTAAATATGCAGAACTCAGAGATTAAATTACTTTTAAACGGGTGAGTTAGAAAAAAATGTACTCCCCCCACAGTTGTCATGAAGGTAAACCTGACCTATAAACAGAAAATGGATTTTTGAACCAGGCTGTTTATTTCTGCTGTGAAGTTGATCTTTTTAACATGGGAGTCTATGGGGATTTGCTCTGTTTTGCAGCCAGCCCCTAGTGGATGAAGGGGGAACTGCAGTTTTACGCACTTCCGCATAGGCTTCACTTTTGACTACCAGAGGTTGCCGCTTGGTGTGGACTTACTGGTGGAGCTAGAGCTGGAGACACTGGAGGAGTCGCTGCCTGGAGAGGGGGTGTCTGTCCTCGGGGTGTCCCTATGTCTGTCCCCCTCCACCCCGATTTCGTTGTCAGCACGGAGGCCGGTTCCCTCCTCACAGCCGTTCAGGTTGCTAAAGGTGATCCTGGCGTTCAGGATGTGGTACAGGGGGATTTCTGCAGGAAGTGGGAGGAAAAGAAATCAGAGGAAGTCAACTGTCTCCAGTCTGTGTTTTCATGTCATTCATCAGCTACATGCATTACTTTCTATCAGCTCCTACTTAAATGATTGATCTATTCTGTCCTTTAACACCCACTCCGAAGTCATTCTGCTCCCTCCATCTCATGTTTATTAACTTTTTTATTCTCCTGTCATCCCCCCCGCAACATTTTACCCTCCCTCCCTCTGTTTATCCATCCATCTTAGTCTCCCTGTGCTCACCAATCTTGATGGGGAAGCCAGGCGGCAACCGCAGCGTGATGAAGTCACGCAGCTTAGCGAACAGAGCGTTGGAGATGGCCATGAGATCAATGATAGGTACTACTTGTTCTGCCAGGGACAGAGGGTGGGACTCACACAACCACAACTTGGCTTTAAATCTGGGAACAAAAACACACATGCTCTGATGATTTTGGTTATGAGTTCGTTTCTTGGCATCAACCAATTCTGACACGTCCTCCATCAGACTTTTGCCAGACGTACAAAAAGACATTAATTACATCAGCTAACAGGATCTGTCCATGAGCTGCTGAGTCGTGTTCAAACACAGGCTAATCAAGTCTTATATCCTAATTTATGTGATAATGGCCACAGAATTAAGAGACAGCTCTACGGCCTAAAAGAATTTGTCCTCATCATGGCCTGTCACTTTTCATTCAGTGGTGAAGAACGATGGAGCTGACAGCTGAGAGTGAAAGACAGACCAAACAGTCAGAGGAAAAGTGCAATGATGGTCGTTTGGCATGCGGATGAGAGAGACTCTGTTCATAAATCCACTGAATACATCTGCTTTTTATCTTGTCTGATTTTCAGGAGCTATATAGGGTCTTCTAAGTCCTCTTTGAGTTTTGATTTTCACAGTTTCTTTGTGTTTTTTTTTACCCCTGAGAGCCACTGCAGGATTTCATCAGACGATGTGCAATGACTCATCTACTGTAGCTGGAGGTGTGTAACAGACTGCGGAGACAGACCACTGGGTGTAATTACTTGACTTTGGACCAGCTTTATAAAAGCCCACATCCTATATTCCAATGTGTATAAATAAGTGTGTTTGGCCCCGACTGCTGTGTGACTTTCACTTCAGGATGGCGGCATACGGCTGACACAGACAGCCGATTTCCCTGATGATTGTACGCTTTTTGTCAGTTTTGACACTTTGCAGTGAGCTTAGTCGCCTCTTTCCCGCTACACATGGCTGCATGTCTGTCCTCCTGTCGGTCTGTGTCACCTTTGGGTCTTGGTGGTGAGCTGGCAAGGGTGGCCGATGTCTCTCAGAGTCGGCGTCGAGGTGGGGTTGAAGTACTCCTCGGCCGTCAGCGCCGCGGGGTTTGTCACAGCAGGAGACGACATCTGGGTCACCAGAGCCTGGAGAAAGTACATAATGAATGAATAATGAATATCTGCAGGAGACCAAAGAATTACTAATCAATATAAGCGCCTCAAAGTTTTAGTCACTGCCTCAAAGTGCAGAATTGAGGCTCTTCAAACTCAATTTCCTGGCTGGCTTCTGCAGAGTGAGGGAAAATCTATTTGTTTGCAAGAGTTTTGGGCTGCTAAATGTCACAGTCAAATTTAAACTCACTTGCATGTATTTAGGATACTTCAAACTGGGACAACTTACATTTTGCTGACACTAGATGTGATTAAGATAAATATTCTAATATTTGATTCTCTAAATAATCTAATATAAATAAAAGCTTTTTTTTTTTTTATTATTCATTGCTGATTATTGTGGTCTCTCATTTTCACCTTATAACTGATTAATAAAAGATAACACAATAGTCTTGATTAAAATATTGAAAAGAGGGTTTGATTTAGGTATTGATGCTTTTATTTTGAACATGTGCAAGTTACACAAAATAATATACTGAAAAACTGGAAAAACAAATGACAATAATGTAAAACAATATGTGAATAAAACAGTAAAAAATCATAATAATGTAACCCAACGTGTCTGAAAGTAGTCTGGAGTAGATCTGGAGTAGTAGTCTGGAGTAGATCCATGCAGTGGTGTAGTTCAGGGTATATGCCGGTATCTGGAGTATACCCACTTCTTTTTCAGTCAGCATTGAGTATACCCACTTCTAAATCCCAGGTGATGCTACTTTTACAGTTACAAATGTCCGTACACATGTAGCTACATCGCCCAGCAGCTAAGCTAAGGCTATCTTTGCTACCCTGGTGCAGTAAGTTAACAGCTGCATTAACATTAGCCTGAACATAGACAAATAAAGCTATATGTATAAATGTCTATGAGCCTGTCTCTCAGTAGTCTGTGTACCAGCATTGGTTTAGTCATTTCATAACTCCTCCTCCCTGAAACCGAAGAGCAGAAATTATGTGACAATGAGCAAACATACTGATGGATTTTTTTAAGTAGACTAAATCGAGGCTTACATGTCACTTTTTCACAGCATTTTTCTGGGCTACTTTTTTTTCTGTTTTTAAAACAAGGACAAAAAATAGAGAGTATACCCACTTCTTGATGGACCACTACACCAATGGGTCTAAGCATAAGCTTACACATACCCCAGTCTGCCAAAACACACATACTTACAGATATTTACAAAATTAGACAATAACTAGATTGAATAAACAAACAGCCCTTTGTACTATTTTTCAACCTGGATCATGCTTGGACATTGCAATCATTTCTGGTACAATATCATAAACTACTAATTAAAAACAGTGATTCTTATTATTGCCCAAATCAAAACAAAAAACATATGATGTATATTTTTTTCTTGTTTTTTCATTTTTAGTGTGCACTTTAAAAGGGTTAACTTTATGTATTTTGGAGATCCACTCGTCTTCTCCTTGTCATCCTAAAACAATCATATTGAGCAGCGTGAAAACTTTTTGCAAGGCATTGATCTGACATTTTCAGCGACTCAGTGGGGAACTTTGCAAAGAAGCTGCAATAGGAAAAGCAAACGACAAAGTTGCTTCTGAGGGCAGCAGTCATCGTTACAGCCGATGCCTTGTTGCTTTAATGAATAAATGAGCCGTCTCTGATTAAGAATTACTTAACCCTTTAACTTTCACACTAGCAAAAAGACCAGGGAAAAATGTTTCTCTGTGTTTTTCCATTTGTTTTGGACAAGAATAAATAGAATAAATGTTTTTAAACAAATGGTTAAGATGTAAAAAGAAAACATTAATAATAATGTAACAACAGCGAAATGGATTAAATTTGATACAGTGGTGTAAAAACAAACCCAGTTTGAGTTTGGCATACCCGAATCAATTGGTAAAGATGCGCAAGCAGGTTTATTTCCACAATTTCAAAAAAAAAAAAAATCATCAAAGTCACTGCAAAATGACCTTTACTAAATAGTAGACAAGAACCCTAAAGGGTTAGGCTTATATTAACTATTATGTCTTTTGTTTTTGTTGATATTGTTTTAGTTTGGTTAGTTAGTTTTGGTCGATTATAAGGTTTGTAAAGTTCAACAAATGTATTTAATAGGTTTGGAGTAACCAATATTACACAAATATTACAGAGTGGACATCAAGCTGAAAAATGTTTCTGTTAAAGCTGTTAGAGGAGATAAAGTAGAAGCACTGAGGGAAAGAAAAAGGTGGAAAATTAAAAGAGAGATTCCAGAAAGCTGATAAGAAAAGAGATTTGAGTCACAGATGTTCTCAATTACAAAGAAATGTAAAATCATAACATTTGAAGGCAGATTGAAGCCTTGGAGTGACAGTGCAGGGATCTCTCCTGATGACTCGGTGGATTCAACCAGCAGGATTCATGGACTGTTCCTTTAAAGAGAAGATGATGAGGGTGGGGGTGGGTTACTGAAATGATCATGTGGATGACGGTATGGTGATGAGAGCGTGGTCATCATCACCATACCGTTGGAAAGCTGCTGACTATAAAAGTCCATCACTGCAAAGTAAAAGTGATTATTTACAAGTGGAAAACATTCAACACAGCCATCAGTCATTCCCTGAGTGGGCGTCTCGAAACTGCAAAAATAAGCTAGATTTCAAATGCTGCAGTCCCCAGTTAGCATGTTAAATGTTAAAATTCACAACTAAAATCAGGCTTATTCCTTTCCCAGGAAACAGCTTGTCCACACAGCAACACAACTTAGGTTTGCAAAACAGCTTCTGAACAAATCACTAAATTCTGGATCAACGTTCTTCAGAGATACAAGGCCAAATAGGAACGGTCTGGTCATAATGCACTATAGCACACTGCAAGAAAACCAACATTAAAAAACATATAGAGTGTGTGTTTTGTTTTCATTTGTAAAAGTATACATACTGTATATTGTCTCCTCACCCCATTGTTCGACCCCATGTGCTGCTCGGCAATCCCAAGAAAGTTCTGCAGTGGGGTCTTCCCACCTGTTTAGAAAGCGATGACAGTGCTGAGTTAGAGCAGTCAAACAACCACAAAGTATAAAAATCAATCTATTTTGTTTTACATTGTTGAGGTTTGGTACATGCCTTAAAACCCAGCTTCGGTTATTGCTTATTCATCACAATGTACAGAGGCACAGGCTCATTCATCACCATCACTGCTGGCAGTCTCATTTCACTCTATCATGGCTCGCTTGCATTATTCTGTAAACCACTTTTATAATCTAACTGTCAGGGTAAAATGAGCAAAGCAACAGCCCAGATATAAAGGATGCTTGTACATAAAAGCAAACTTATTTTAAAAACTGTCTGCAGCACATCTTTCAGCTGATGTGGACACATGAGTTATTACGGACTGGAGAAGTTTACTATGATCTGACCTTTCCAAGTAACACTACTTTTGTCTGTAGGATCTGAGAAGCTGCCTCAATGGGCATGCTCCCATGTACTTGTGAAAAAGACACAGTTGTTTAAAAGTGTGACACTTTGACATGCTCAGAGACATGTCAGGCTTACATCAACTTGATGAGATCTTTATTATTCCTATTAAAAAAAAAAAATGTAAGTCATTGTTTTCCCTCACTAACACAGAAAACGAGTATCATTTTGAGGAATAAGTCATCGCTGAAACTCATGAAATAAAAGAATAATATTGATTAAAAATGAACTGAATGCAAGAGGTGAATATGGATTCATCATAAGATAAGATTCCTTAAACTTTACGCAGCTGTTAGGATGGAAATCTTACCATTTTAAATGCTAACAATTTGCAGCCTCTTAGTTGTGTTCAACCATAAAATGACATATTGGGATATGTTAAGGACCAACATAGGGAGCACTGAGTTTGTGAAGAGCATGTGAGTATCACCAGCTTCTGCCCTTTTATACAAGAGTAGGAAAAAGTGCACAACCAGGTTGTTCGCATGTGCTTTGCAACTGAGTGAACTCTAAAAGCTGAGCAAAGTTATGTGGGTTTTTAGAAGACTATTTGTGTTTAATCTTTCTCGCTTTGCTATTTGTTTGTGTCCCTTGGGATATAAGTGTGTGTATAAACATATGAAACCCTCTAAGTCAGATGAATATTGTGACCTAAGAGAGTGGAGATCTCAGAGGAGTGTGTGATGGTTGATTCTGGCTGACAGCCACAGCCCAAGCAGGAAGCCTGCTAATCATGTTTGATTTATGATCTGAACCGGAAAACGAGATAGAGTCATTGAGGGAACGTTACGGCCAGTAAGCCGGAGCCTCGGGGTGATCTCAGCCTGCTCAGGTGAGAGGGATTGCTTGTCAGTGAGTCTTCCATCAGATACGGTGTGCCACTGAGGTGGTGAGGCTGGCTGGCTGGTGGTGGTGGCGGGGGGTGCAGCTTATATGTAAATTACCTTTTGTTTTATTCTTGTTCTGGTCTGTCAGATGGTCAGTTCTGGTCCTGGTGATAAGCTCAACATTGGATGCTGCATAAACCTGAGTGGAAACATAAAAAAAAACACATTTTAACTGTAAAAGAGAAAAAAACAAGTTTTCCAGTTGTTTTTTTTTTTTTTTAACCCTCTGATACAATAATTATTAAAACAAAAAAAAAATAAAAATAAAAATAAAAAAATTAAAAAAAAGCAATGCCACATTGTTCCACATGCAATATTTTACTTCTACAGACATCCACAGAGACAGGTTTCTGTCCTTAAAATTGTTTGACTTTTTATTTTATTTATTTGATAAATTCTATAGAAATAGTTATAATATAATATTTTGCCATATCTATATCATAGAAATATTCTATAAAAATTGACTCGTCAGGGTTATTGCGATTCATCGCCATTAGAGGCCATCAGAGGTCATTAGAGGCCATCAGGTCTTTTACTTGCTCATAAATCGTCCTCTGAGGGAAATGAATCCACACATTTGAAAAAACAAAACTACAAATTTCAAATAACTTTTGCCATGATTCATTTTGAAAATACAATCATTTTGACGTGGAATGACAGTGCTGGTGCTGCACAGTGGCATAGTGGTTAGCACTGTGGCCTTACAGCAAGACGGCCGCTGGTTTGATCCTTGGGCATGGCTCAAACAGTGGCCTTTCTGTGTGGAGTTTGCATGTTCTCCCCGTGTATGCATGGATTCTCTCCAGGTACTCTGGCTTCCTCCCACCGAAGAAATGCATGGTAGGTTGATTGGTTACTCTAAATTGCCCGTAGGCGTGAGTGGTTGTTTGTCTCTGTGTTAGCTCTGCGATGGACTGGCGCCCAGTCCAGGGTGTACCCTGCCTTTTAACCAGAGACAGCTGGGATAGGCTCCAGCTTCCCTGCGACCCTTGATCAAACTAAACGGTTTGGATAATGAATGAATAACAGTGCTGTGAGAGATGAATGAACTCCGTGAGCAGCTGGTGCGCTACCTTAGCGTCATATCCATTCACCGTCTCCGTCTTCTCGCTCCTCCAGCCCAGGATGCCTGTTTTATTCCTGCAACAGGACATTTAAAACATCCCATATTAGTTTACATTGTCATTACAACAGCTGGAAATGATCTGATAATCCCAAATAATCCTGATATATGTATTCACCTCAACATCATACACAAAGGACACTAGTGTCCTAGTTGCTATCAGTGAAGATCAGAAGTTCAGTTTGTAATTACTTGTGTCAAACTTGTCTCGTCTTTATATATTCTGTGCTGAGGACGATAATGGCAACATGTAGGTCAGTTTATCCCTGTTGTCCACACTCATACAGTATATTGCAGAGGACAGCTGGGACTGCTGGAGGTTTTGCCTTCATGTTAAAGGGGAGTTTTCCTTTCCACTGTTGCTTTTCATTGTTTATTTTAGTGAAAACTATTTAGTGAAGGCATCCATATCCCACTCTGGATCTATTTCCTACAGCTTCTTTATGCTGTTCAGGTTGCTGGGAAGTTCGAGCCTATCCTGGGTGCAACCAGGTTCCAAAGACCAGTTCACTGTTCAGATTTACAGAAGAGGCTCTGTAAATCCCCAGGGGTTTAGGCGGGGGAAAAGTGCCATCCAGTAAGTCCTGCTGGCTTTGGGGGTGCTGGGTCGGCTGCATTTGCTGGGTGGTGGTGGGACACTGAGTGGTGGGCGAATGTCTTAGGGGCCCTGATTGGGGCCTTTCTGTCCTCTGTTCCCCACAGGCACAGGGGGGGGGGGGGGGGGGGGGGGGGAAGCCAGGGATGCAGAATAAAGACAAATTTTAATGTCCAAAATACTCAAACCACATGAAGCCAACAAAAGCCCAAGCACGAGCAACGGACCAGCCCTGGGAACAGAAAGCAAGGTGTCTAAATACACATGAACAAAACGGGACACAGGTGAAGTGAATGAACTAAATGAGACCAGGTGGATCTAACGAAAGCAAAGCAGGAAACCAGACATGAGGGAAGTAAACTACAAAATAAAGCAGGAAACCAGGAACTAAAGAGACCACGAAACATCACATCATGACAGTGAGTGTTTGTGGTTTAGTGGGGGTGTATGTGGGGGGTTATGTTGGTGGGTAGGGGGGGCGTGAAGGGTTGGGTGTGTTTATGATGCAGTGTGTTTGTGTATAAGGAGGACTGAATGTAGATGGAAGGGGGGGGGGGATGGGGTGTGTGTGTGAATAAAGGGGGAGTATGTAAGTGGGGGTGGGGTAGGGGGTGTTTGATGGGGTGTGTGTGGGTACGTAGAAGTGGAGGGATGGGGTGGGAGGTGTGAGCACTACATGGGGCAGTGTTTGAGTGGATTTGGAAGGGCGGGGTGGGGTATGTGTGAGTGGGGAGGAGCGGGTGATTTTGAGGTGAGTTGGGGATTTGTGAAGAAAAAGAAAGGAGTGTGTGAATGGGGGTTGAGTAGAGGGACGTGTGTTGAGGTGTGTAGAGAGGGAGCTTGTGAGGAGAGTTGTGTTATGGGGTCTGTGTGATAAGACAGACATACGTTATTATTACTCTGTAATAAAAAGAATGATGTTTTTGTAACGAAAAATAGAAAAATAGAAAAATAAAAATAAAAAAAAAAGCTCCCCTTAGTAAATTTGCTCAGCATAACACAGCATCCAGAGCATCATTATGCTTGCTTAAATACTGGACAAGACATTTTTTTTTTTTTTTTTTTTACAGAGGATATCTAAACCATATTTAGCTAACAGCAGAAATATTTGGACTTCGTGTCTTTATCTTCACCCAACTCCAACCTCAAACCACATTTTTTTCATTTGAGCTTAGAATTGGCAAATTGAACCTCTTCTAGCATGGCTTTTTGCTTTGTTTTCATGGGTAGTTACAGTTTTATCTGGGTCAGGTGTTCCCTGATTTCAAACAAAGCCGACCCCATGTAAGAGAGTGACATCTCTCTAGGTCTTCAACAAGTTTCACAAAATGCTGCTTTGTCATTTATTTGTAAACAAATTAAAAAAATAACATTCCTCCATTTGGATCCTGCTGTAACACAGGGAAAAAAAAGGCTTAAGAGTTAAAACCAGAGAAATACAATCAGACCTCTAAAGGAGTTTAGTTCATTTTGGACTCAGAAGTCCAAACATAAACATACAAAACTGCAGCCCCATAGCTTCTTTTGGGGTGGAGGTGGAAGTCAGGAGGGGGGTGGACAGCATAAAAATGTATTAATTCCAGAGACAGATGTCCCATCAGGGGTTCTTGACAAAGTGGTTTGCTCTAAAGCATCATAAATAGATTATTGGCATGTAGACAGAAGTGCTGAGTAGGGAAAATGTGCAGAGGTGACACTGAGGTGGAAGTTTGACAAGAAGACGATTACCCTCCCAGCCATCACCTCCCCATGCCCACTTCACTGAGTTGTTGTCCTCTCCATTTTCTTTCTTACTCACTTTTTATCTCACACACCTCCTGCATCCGGATCTCTTTCTATGATTCACTCATGTTTATTGTTTTTTTCCTCCTTCCCCACCTCGGAAACATAAACACTCCTACCTTTGGACTTTGGATTGTATTTTAGTTCCATCTATAGCGTTATGTCCCATTTATTTTTCTCTCCCCTTCACCTTCTTTTGTCTTATTCTATTCTGTTCTATTCTACAGTCATTTAGCAGACACTTTTATCCAAAGCGACTTACATATGAGTGAGAACAACACAAGCACGAAATGAAACCATAGGGGACACTGTAGGAAGGTGCAAGCGTACTGTCCAGTTGGACGTAGGTCCTTCCATGAAGTGCTACAGGCTTTTCTTTTTTTTGTTTTTTGTTTTGTTTACTCCCTTCCCACCCCATAATATCCCCTATGTTATAATACAAAGAATTAAAACCATAAAGTTTGTTGCAAAGAACTGGGCTAAGTTCTCCAACTTTTCCAACAACTTTCCAAACACTATACTAAGTGTTGAAGTGCTCCTTGAAGAGCTGAGTTTTCAGCTTGCTCTGAAAAGTAGACAAGGACTCTGCAGAGCGGACAGAGTTGGACAGGCCTTTCCACACAACAGTGGAAAAGAGTCTGGCTAGTGATTTAGTCACACGTATTGGCGGTAACACGAGGCGTCTTTTACTGGTGGAAGGTAGCTGTCGAGAGGGAGTGTAGGTCTGGATTAGGGAGTGAAGGTAGACGAGCTGAGTCATGTGTTCTGTCAGGTATGGTCTAATTCTCTTGATGTTGTAAAGAGCATATCGGCAGGTACGGGCAACCGAGGCAACATGGACCTTAAAGGTCAACTGGTCATCCACCATGACCCCATGATTCCGGGCAGCAGGCGTAGGAACAAATGTGACAGAGTCATGCTTCACACTTAATTGCAGAAGTAAGGAAGGACTGGGCAGACAATGAGCTCTGTTTTGGACAGATCTTATTATCTTTACCTTTACCTCCGTTTTTTTTTTTTGTCTTCTTCAAACCTCTGTCACCATTTTCTGCACTCCACCCATCAATGACCAAATGTTTCCCTGTTCAGTCATTCCTCTCTTCGGTCTCATCCTCTTCCTACGATTCCTAGTTTCCTCTTCTGTTTATCTACTTCTGTCACCTCTTACATCTCTTTCCTCTAAAGTCTCTCCATCTGTGACAAAAGTTTTGAGCCTTTTTAAAAGATTCAAAGGCTGATTTATGCCACCTGAAGATAATTTGATCCTTTACATAAAGCTTAGGTTTGCCCCTTTAGATCAAGAAAAGAGTCTTTTTTGTTAGTCTAAATGACAAGACAGCAACAAAACCCTTCTTTGCACTGAACTGGGCAAAGAAGTTTTTAAACTATTTATTCATTTCTAGCTCTGTATGAGTTTTGCCGTCTCAACTTCCTCCCAGTGGCTGCTGCCTCTGTTTGAGTTTTCCTTCTGTTTGTCAAATGCCTTTTGACAGCCACCAGAGAACGTGCCTCAACTCGTTCCCCTCATCTGTGGGCTGCAGTGTGGGAGAAAGCAACAGTGAAACGCTGACAGAAATCCAACTATGGCATCAAAAGAGCATTTATGGCTCTGTCTGATGAAAAAAAAAGAGCGCACAAAGGCATGGCATGTTCTTTGACTGAATTCCATTGTGTTACTGAGGCTGTTATTGTTGGAGCCTGGATGGGATTGCAGCTGTAGAAGCCTTGTACTTTTCAGTTCATACAGCAAACTCCGTTAGTCTATAATTGAGCATCTTTTTAATTCCTGTCTTTATATACAAGTTCTCCTTCTGACCTTTCAAATGCAATGTTACGAGTGTCCAGCTGAGTAGTCACGACCGGGGCAGACAGTCTGGCTGCAACCTGCTCGTCACTGGGCTGCATCGGCCCCAGAAGACCCAACGCTGCGGCAGAGCTGCTGCAGGCGCTCCCGGGCGAGAGCGCCGTGAGAGAGGAGACGCACAAGGTCTCGCAGAACACCAACTGCCTGTCATGGTCGACCTCCATCACTTCTGCGCTGGAGTCTGAGGGACAGGGTGAGATAAACAAGATTAAAAACAGAATAAGAGAGATGCACACATGCATAATGTCACAAGAAGCTATTGAGATGGGGACTGATGCAAAGAGAAAGAACCAATCACAGATCCAGCCAACAATACAGAGAAACACTGAGAAGGACAACATGGTGCAGAAACTCAAAGACAGATGTGAAAAGGTCAAATTAGGAGGAAAGGTTTACAAACAAAATACGAGTTGGATAAAAGAAAGTATTAAGCAGGAAAGAGCTGTGCAACAAGCCAGAAAGAAGGAGTTTCTCTTAGAAAGGTGCAAACAGCTGGCTTCATCTCAAACATGTGTCAATAAACTGAAACTTTATTGTAAAGTGGGCTAAAACTCCCCCATGAAGATGTGTGTGTGTGTGTGTGTGTGTGTGTGTGTGTGTGTGTGTGTGTGTGTGTGTGTGTGTGTGTGTGTGTGTGTGTGTGTGATAACATCATGAACAAATTGATTGCATCAATTTATTGATGCTGAAGGTGGTTGCACAAGCTGCTAAATCCTCCGGCGATGTTTGGGTTTTACTCTTTCCATTTAATGTTGTCTGGCGGGTCGGTCTGACGTCAAAATCAGCAGCTTGTTAGCTTAACTTGGCAAAAAGAGGAAGAAAAGACACTAACAGCTCAGTCTAAATGTGTCTCCACTACAATGTTTAACGGATGCTGTGGATTATTGGAGTTTAATGTGTTGGACTATTATTTAGTAAGATGCAGTTATTTAACAAAGCATCTTAATGCTCTTGTCCAGAATTCTCAGCATCTAAAGCAGAATGAAGCGTTTGTATAAAATCTCCACAACATGAGGGGGGCTTCTGCAATAAAAGGACATTTCTCAGCTCAGTTGTTATGGTTAGACTGAACTTTTACACAGATGATTCCTGCTATGACAGCTGAAAAATACGCACTTTGTTTGGGAAATCAATCAATCAGACTTTTTTTTATAGTACTACAAAACTGATTGTAGCTCAAGTGTTCGACAAATACAAAGAGATCATTAAGTTAGAGAAAATTCAAGAGGGTCGCTATGTAAATAAATAAGAATCAACATAAAATAAGCAAATTCAAGTTCCATTAGAGGCAAGAAAAAAGAAATTTTCTCAAGTTTTCAGGAAGGATATTCCACAGACTTGCGCCACACTGAGTAACGGACACCTCAGGATTTCTTTTCAATCTTCCATTAGGTATAATTAAAAATCTCTTTGTGATAACCAGAAAAACGTCGAGGGTACGATTAAAGCAGGTCTGATATCTAGATAACACTGAAGCCATTAAGAGTTTTAAAAAGGAACAAAGCTTAAAAACTCTGATTTGAAACTGAAAGGTTGCCAATGAAAGCCCCAAAGATCAGAGAAAAGCTCTAATTGTTCTCAGCAGGGAAAGTTTGGCATGAACATTTTTGTTTCTTTCATTGAAAGGAAAAAAACGTAGAAGCTGGTGGTTATCTCGACACAGCACACATTCTGCACACAAGAGGGGAGGCAAGCGCTCGACTCTTTACTTTGTCCTCTGAATATGAAGCTCCGGTTGCCTCTCTGCCAGGTCATCTGTTCAAAGCCTGTCAGGGTGGTGTCCACGCGGAGACACTGGCCACTCTTCCAAACTCTGTAGGTGTCACTGGGGCAGATGCGAGACACCAGGGGAACTAAAGATAAACACAGACACAGTTTGACTCAGTACTAATTCAGTTCAGTAGCTGGAGGGAATAACGATAAAGCAGCATGCACACAGAAACACATAACTTGCCTCTGAGAGCTGCTTTTCAGCACCGCAGCTGGAAAAGCTCTCAGAGGAAGAAGTTAACATGACTCATTGTGACTGGTTGGTGCAGGGCCGCTTTACTGACTGTAAAGATGCAAAAGCTGTACTCACCCCAGCTTGTGAACTCCCATTTCATCTCCACATAGAAGTCTTGGGCCTGAACAGAGAGAAGACTGATGAAGAGGAGGATGCAGAGACAGAGTTGAGGAGCAGGAAAGTGATGGACTTAAAGATGAATAGACAGAGAGTGGAGAGTTATTAGGAGAAAAATGAAGAAGTGGGGGAAGAAGCAGGCTGGCTACTTTAGTTTCTAACCAAAAGAAAAAAAGGAGACTGGCACACAGAAAGAGTGTATGTGTGTGTGTGTTTGCATGAGTGTGTGATAATAATTAATGGATGGAGGGATGGACAGGGCAGTGATGTGGAGGAGAGCAGCAGCTGATGAAGGATGCTGAGATGCTTGTTTCTACATACATGTGTGCTTTTAATAGTGTGATGGTGTTGTGTCTACCATGTGAGTGTATTTTGTGTGTGTGCGCGTGTGTGTGTGTGTGTGTGTGTGTGTGTGGGTGTGTATATGTGTGCATATTAGAGAGCCAGCTGGAGCAGAAACATAGGGGGACAGACTGTGTGAAGGCAGTTTCCTGCATCTTTTCCACTACTATGAATATGATTTGCTGCTGCAGATTCTAACCATCAATCTGCTGCACATCCTTCTACTGTAACTCCCTTGTTGACAAGTAAACAAAGTTATAAATACCTTCAAAAAGGATATATTATGCCAAAAACAAACAAGCATCTAAATTTCAAATGAAACCTGTGCACCACTCTCTTTAATATTCATTTTTTATTAGTTTGTGTTTGAAAGTCATTTAAGAACTTGTTTGCGTCTGAGAGTGTGTGGTCTTTGGGGTGTTTACGTGTATGTATGTGAGTGTGTGTGTTTGAAATCCCACTTGGCGTAGTCGCTCCAGAAGGACGGGAATGCCTGCCAGCCTCTTGGCAGTCCTCTGGTAGTCACGGTAACGTAGCACAAGACGCACCAACTCCGGGTCTCTGGTACTCACTGCCTCCTGAAGAACTGAGAGAGACAGAAGGAGTGATGGACAGTGAAACTGAGACAAACGCTCAGGACTCATCTAAAATTTATGGGAAAGAGCAATTTGAGGGGCAGCGGGAACTGCTGAAACTAAAGCAGGCCAAAGGAAAAGCCGGAAAGACCAATTACTGCAGCTCCCCCATCGTTCATCTAAATGCCACTTTGCTTTTAATCTCACAAGATGTTCACCTGAACAGTTAAAGGCCAGCATCCCCTCTTTTGTAACCTGCACGCCAACCTTAACCACATGGAAAAAACCATATGAGTCCTTCTGATAATTAATTCTGACAGATTTGCAGCCAATAACAAGGTATCTTAAACAGGCTAATTGGAATCAAATGTAATTTTTGTGCCCAGAAACCCCAAAGTTAAAAAGATTAATGAAAAAAACTGCAATGGAAGGACTGGAATAACCCAGACCCATTCAACTCTGCTATTATTTAGGCCTTGAAAATGATGCCCATAATGAAATTACTATGTCTCTTTTTTAATATATAACACCATGGTAAAGGTAAGACTATTGACATTTATTCAGACATATAATTATCAGTTTGTGCGTTGGTTAAGGATGAATGAAAAAAGCACAAATGAAAAAGTCATTCTGAGACTTGCCTGAAAAGAGATTTAAAAAATAAAATAAAAAAAAACACTTTAACAGGATGAAAATGAATATTCCTTTGGAATAATGCAGCTGTGATTGTAAACCTTTATTTGATCATTTTCAAATTGAAAATTACCTCTGCAAAAAGCAACTCTGCAGTCTAAATTTGGGATTGTTTTGGTGGAGACGGTTCACATGCAGTCTCTAACATTGTCATTTTGGCCCAGTTTGGTACCATCAGTGTGGAATTCAATGCCCCCCCCCCAACAGCAGGACCTCATGTTTTTACTGTTATTGAATAGCATACAAAGGTTTGGGCACCCTTAGTCAAACTTCTGTCACTGTGAAAAAATACATTTGTAGAAGTGGAGCTGATCTCCACAATGCAATAAATTAAAACTGCACAATTCACGCTGCATTGATTTAAGCAGAAATAATAAAATAATAAAAGAAATCACCCTGTGTCACCTTGAAAAATATTAAATAACATTTTAAAAAGACAAAAGCAGTCCTTATACTTTGTTGGAAGTCCTCTAGGTCTTCTGACAATATCTCATTCATATATTCTTGTGCCATTGCAGTTTCCCTATGGGATTAATAAAGTATTTTTCATTTAAACTTTAATTTTATTCAGTGAGCCATTAAAATAGCCATGGGAATGTTACGTCACACCGCATGCTCAGTTAAGTTTCTCCATCATTATATCCATCATATGTCACGGCATTCACTGAACCTCAGAGTTGGGAAGTTAAAAGTTCGCCTTTCGTTTTAACTTTGCTAACAGGCTTACAACAAATTCTCATCAAAAGTTATGTGCTGAAGTTAAACAAAAATCTGTCAACAATCAGGTCTAAACCACTATGAAATATGAAAGAATTTACATTGTTTTTATTTAATTGTCCTTAAGGAAGATCGTCCCACAGTAGTCATGGGGCTGTGTAGTCTGCAGCAACAGTTGCACAACTATGACCTTCATGAAAAGCCATTAGAAGAACACCTTTCCGTGCATCCTTACTGCAGGATTTAACATTAATTTTTTTTTTTCAAATGAGCATCTAAAAAAGCTAAAAAGGTTTCAGAAAGAAGTTCAAACTCAACATTTTGACTGCAGGGAGTGAAGATGCGTGGTTGGATTGATCATTCTTTGATATTCTGCTGCAGTCAGCCACACAGGAAACATTCATGTTTAGAGGAAAGAAAAGATTTATGTGTGTGAATTCAGAGGAACACAAAAAGCAGAAAAATTAGAAAGATATATTGTTTTTTTTAGATCATTATTTCTCTTATACTGGTCCAGCAGCTGTATGGCATACATTTGACCCTTTTCAAGATCTGTAAGAAGTATTCATGGAAACAGATAAATTATTCACTGGCAACAAAATTATGTTTTGTGCGCAGCGCTTTGCTTTAGTTCTCATGAGTGCTTTTCAGTAAAGTGCCTTACAAATAAAGTTAAGAGTTGAGCAGGATACATGGTTTAAGATATTGAAAACCAAATTAATAAGTAAAACAACACACCAAATTCCAACTCAGATAAAGAGGAAACTAAAAAGATGGAGAGCAGGAACAAGGCAGGTGAAATTCTAACCATTTCCCAACCCACTTTAGCGGTAAAAATGATGTAGTTTGTGGGCAAAAGAATGGATTTAGCTGACATCCCCCCAAATAATTTATCTAACCAAACTAACTTTATTGAATCTATATAATAAAAGAATAGATCTACAAGTGGATGCATTAATGTTTACGTAATTACGCATTACTTTACATGAAAGATATAAATACTATCTTTTGTGTTAAACAAGATTAATTAGCCACATCTATATCAGAAAAGAAAACCAAGTCAGTAATATAAAAAAAAACACAAAAAAAAAAACTGAGCCAGCAAAATGGTTGCATTATAAGTTACACATATATATTTTGTTCAAAATATGTCATGAAATATTTAGCGGCATTCAGCTGATTACTCTGTTTCTATTCTGGACTATGTGTGAAGTTACAACATAGATTTTGCTATAAAAGACAAATGACTTAACATTTTTATCCTTCAAAATAAGACAAAAAGTTCAATGGTAGATGCTGTTATCATTTTTAACCCATGTTATGGAAAACTACCTTTTGTCTCCATAATTATACTGTAATTATGCCCCATTATTATAAATATTATATTATAAACAACCTTTGTATTGCTGGTGCATACTATAGATCAGTGGATCCCAACCCGTTATTTCTATCAAAAAGTACCCAAAGTATGTTTTCATTATTTAGTTTCTTTTCAGAAAATCTGGCAGAGTCTTTTCCAGTCCAAAGTTAAGGTAACTTTTCTTTATTTTTTTTAGCTGTGATGATTTATGAGCACTGTTACTGGGATAAACATGAAGACATGAACTACTCTGCTGCTGTAGTTGTACCTTTGTATTTGGGATATGCAGGGTGGGAATCACTGCTGTAAATCACAAAACACTATTTTCTTCTATACAAAAAAAAAAAAAAAAAAAAACAGACCCTCACACACTTACCGGTCCATCCATTGCGGTTCTCCTTGCTAACATCGGCTCCATGCTGCAGCAGAACCCTGGCACAGTCCAGGTGACCCAGAGTGACAGCCAGGTGGAGGGGAGTCCGACCACGGGGGTCCAGAGACTCTAAATCTGTCTGGATGTAAGAATAGACAAATGGAAGAAAATTTTAGCCTGAAAGCTGCAAACATGGGATGATGGAGAAGACTGAAATAGAATGGAAGTAATCTGAGCTTAATTGTTCTCGGACAGAAAAATACCCAAATGACTGAAAGGATGGTGGTGTGGATGGAAGGACAGACTACAAGAGAGTCTAACTGACCGATATTCACTAATGAATGTGGCAAAGAAAAGACTTTCTTGAAATATAAAATCAAAATCTAAAAATCTTTCCAAAGAGTTAATGAATGTTGTTTTGATTCAGTTATTCAACTACAGTAGTGCAAATCAATAGTGAGCATGCAAGACAGATAACTCAGTGGGATGGTTATTTGCACCCTCTGCTGAATATAGTAAATTATGATTAAACTAAATCAATATAACACATGATTAATCATAAAAAACATTAGAAATCCTAGATGTGTCTCAAAAAGTCAGCTGGCTCATGGTCCACATAGTCATTGTATAAGGATGTTACAACCCATCAAAAGTCAAACATCTATATCATTATCATTATTATTACTATTATTATTATTATTATTATTATTATTATTATTATTATTATTATTATTATTATTATTATTATTATTATTATTATTATTATTATCCAGAGTCTCAGCCCAACAACAAAGAAGAAAAATGGTGGACATCCAACAGGTCCAGGTTGTATTCCTTCTTCTAGACATGTAGCTTAAAAAAACAACAACAACAAAAATAAGACTATATGAAAACATGGTACTGAGCCCGCTGTTGTGCACTATTTTCAACCAATCAACAAATTGCAGCATGTCAAGCTCCACCCTTTGTGTTCAGCTTAGCAAGATCACAGGGGTGTGAAATACAGCTAGATTTAGTATTGATTTGATACTAAAGGAAAAAAAAAGGGATTAGAACATTAATATTAATATTGATATTGATATAGACATTTATGTAAACACCTATACTAATACCAATACCGATGCAAATACAGATATAGATAGAGATATGGATATGGATACAGATATCAATAGTGATATTGATGCTGATACCTTGTCATAGGGCTTTTAACATAAATACAATAATGCAATAAGTTTGGAATTAATAAATAGATTTTTTCATGCATTAATTTATAAACAAAATTATTATTCATAACGTTAAAATTATGCATTGTTCAGCATGAGAAGCTAATTTTGGGCATGTGGGTGCTATGTCACAGCACCAAACTGAATGCACCAAATACGCCTTATTCTCCTTATTTATTAAACTTCTGACAGTGTTCAAGCCATTAAAGTATCAACATTATCATTCTAGTATTGATAGATATCATTATTAACATTGGCACTGATATCTACTGATAAATATGACATCTCGGGTGTTGTAAATTCTGGCACCCATTCCATTTTCAGTGATATACAGAGGAGTGAGGTTGTTGGTGGCCTTGAAGGTTTGAATTAAGATTTAATAAATGACAGAATTTAATGAGAAAGCCAGTGGAGTTGCTGCAGGAACTGAGTTATACGACTGAAGAAGGGAGTTCTAGAAATAATACAGCATCCAAATTTTGAGCCAGCTGCAGTTTATGCAGGGACTTGTACGATAAACAAAAGAAGAGAGAGAGTTGCAGTAATGAAGATGGGGTGCAACAAGAATATGGACCAGAATAGGAGTACAGCTGGGAGTGAGAGACGCATGCAGATGTGAGATGTGGCACAAGTGGTAGTTTAGTGAGGGACATTGTTAATGTGGGATTGCAATGATGGGGTGCTGTCGAGGATGACACCCAAACAACTTGAAGGACAGAGCTGGGTGTCATCCGAAGAGGTAATGAAGAAGAAGGTCCAAGCACCGAGTCTGACGGTACACCAGAGGAGAGGGTGCTGTGCTGCCATCTGTGCTGCTCCGTGCACAGATGACCCCCCCACTGTCTGTGTATACCCACCAGGGTGCTTTCTTCCATTTTCATGTAACTCTGCAGCATGCACTTCCAAAAATAACTTTACCTTTTACACTGATCTTAGATCTGCCGTCCAATTAAACAGACCTGCTAACGGCCACCATTATCCCAAACCTAAGCTGATCCAAGGTTAGTCCCGTCATTCACTCGAGGGCTTGGATTCTAATTAAGGATTTACTCTCTGAGGAGAGAGTAGAATACATCTGAATCAGCACTTTAATTCTCTCTAGGAAAGATGTGACCATTTGAAGCATGCTTACCATTGAAATATATTCTTCCAAGGTAATTATAATACTTGAAGTCTGCTGAACTTATATAGTAGATCTATAAAAGACAAGTGGGAGGATTTCCTTTAAAGGTGGAGTATGTAAGATTTTCAATATTTAAAAAAATAAAATAAAATAACTACAATCATAATTAGAAAGTTTTTTGAACATGTAGGATCCAGTCTGTCCATATTTGATGTGTTATTAAATTACAAGTTTAATTAATGACAAAAAGCACTTTTTTTTACTGGTAGGCAAACATTTCAGAATGGTCTTTGTCATTAATTAAACTTGTAATTTAATAACACATCAAATATGGACAGACTGGAACCTACATGTTTAAAAAAAAACGATCTAATTATGATTGTAGTTATTTTTTAGTTAATTTTTTTTTTAAATATTGAAAATCTTACATACTCCACCTTTAAATGACAGCCCAAATAAAATAGGAAGTGGAAACAGAGTGTTATCTGTGCCTCATACTGACTGCAGACAGAGACTCAGCAGTTATCAATCAGTTACTGCAGCCTTGTTTGTCTCATTTGAAAGGGAAATGGGGGAAAAACCACACGGGATACACACGAGCAGGCATGCGTGAAAACAGACGCACAAATGCTCACATGGAAAAGACACTCACAGGCTCTCAAAATGCCTTAATATGTTCTGGATTGAATTATGCACGGCATAACTCAATAATGAGAACATGATACCATGACTTCAGCGTGTGGTGTGTGCTAATGGGTGTGCTGTCTGAATCTTTGGTAAAAACCATTCTCTGCTTTTACACAGCTTCAAACGAAGCGAAGCAGAAGAGGAAAGAAGGAGTCTGACTGACACATACAAATGTTGAAGGCAAAGAAATTTCTGTTGAGTGTCAGCAACACTTACGAGATAAAAGACAAGGAGAAACAGAGAGAAAACTGAAATAAAATATACAGAAAGGAAAGAGGAAATCATCAATCCTGCAAGGGACGGTTGAGATACTGTAAATGGAATAATAGCAGGGAAAGAGAACAGAAGGATCAGAATTAGAAGAAGGAGACAACAACATGAGGAAGTCCCTCAGGAGCTGCGCTGGCCGGGGAATTGATGGAATCGAGTGAAGGGAGGAGCGTCGTGGCAACACAAGCAACAAATCTAGCAATCAGCATGTTTGTGTTCATAGTCCAGGTGTAACATGCAAATCCAGGTGCTTACAGCCCTGTGTGTGCACATCTAACACAAATTCTCCCTCAAATGATGCTGCAAAACACCTGCGCTTATCTAGGATAGATGTGAAGAACAGCTTTAGTCAGAAAAAGGACAGTCTATGGTTCAAAAGAATAGGAGTAAGGAAGGCGCGTGTGAAAAAAAACGAAGCAAGGAGCGACGTGTCATCATCAGGCTGGTGATTATCAGTTTAAGCTTCCTTTGACAGCTGTGCTAAGTTTTTATCAACTCTGGGTGCAAAGAACTGAAAACAAGCGAGCAAGATGTGCCAAAGAGATGGCGCGAAAGAGAGGTGCAAATACGGCAGAGGATAAACAAGACATGTGGAGGTGGAAGGAGGCAGAAACGGGCAGGAAAGTCAAGGCTGGGGCTGGGGGGGGGGTTGTTGAAGAAGACAGGTCGGAGAGCACGGGACGATTCTGCCTCTTCCCTTCCACTACACATGATTTATCTGCAATAAATCCAGTCTCCTGTACAAGCATGATTAAACAAACAAGAATATACACTACAGTGTCTTCTTGACACATACTTTTCCTGCAGCAACTCTCTATTTACCAACAAACATTTGGTGTTATTTACCTGGAATAAGTAGGTATGAATGCAAAAACTGGCATTAATCTCTTCCTGTACCATATTAGGACATCTTAACGGCTCGCTGAGAAGTTTCCTGGCATCGTCGCAGTTAGTCTTAGTCTAGTTGATGCCTCTGTCAAAGATAAAGCGACAGTATAGATTAATCCTCCAGCCCAGCAATCTCTCTGTTTATCGGTTTTACTTTATGATGATTTGTTACCGACGCTGGTGCTGAGCCCCTCTAACACTGTCAAATCTTCAAAGTAACATAAGTCAGCTTGTGAGGAATTTGTTGTGATGGCAGCTTGGGGCTTACTCTGCAAACCTCATCAGTCTCTAACTGGAGACTCAGTGAATTTGCTGTGGTTCACTTGGTTCGGATGAGAAACTAGCCAGACAGACGGTGGTCAGAGAAATAAGCTCCCATTTTAACTGCAGACTCTAACTGCAGACAAGTTTACCACTGTACTTGGGTTAGTGGGCTATATTTGAGTTATCTAGATGCTATTTCTCATGTCTTTCGGGTAATAGCATGTTAAGAGTACTCATGTTTTGTTTTTATGTACCTACAACAACCAACCATGTGACTGTTGATGTCTTGTCTGCTCAGCAGGAAGTCTGTCTTCCATCATTTATACTCAATAAAAAGAACAACTCATAATAAAAATGAGAGATATTTCATTTTAATTATGGTCCAAACTTTTATGTGCCTACCCCCTTTTACTATGTTTATGTTTGTATATTAAAGGAGTATTATGAATATTCAATGTATCATGCAGAGTTTTGAAGTAAATATACAAATAAAATACAAAAGTAAATGCGTAAAAGCTGTGCCCACTAAGCAGCAAGTGGTAGTAGTAGTAGTAGTAGTAGTAGTAGTAGTAGTAGTAGTAGTAGTATTTGAAAAAGAAGGAAAGGACAAATTGGAGTTTACATTATGGTTCCATCCTGTATTTGTTCAGTATTATATTTCTAAATAGCTTTTTACACATTTTTGTATTATAATTTTTGGTGATATCATTTCATTGCTTATGCTAATCCATAAGTAAACCATTTAAAGCCGGATCCAAGCAAAAATGGGGAGAAAAGTGTCATTTCTTTAATCCAAAGTCTTTATTTAGACCTTTAAGATGTAAAAAAAAAAAGACATTTCCAAAAACATTTCTTGCATTTCTGCACTGTCCATTACAATGTAATATGTCAAAATGATTGCAGTGAATAATTGTATTGTTATTGTAACAACCAATGGGCAGAAGACAAGTATAAAATTTTGTACAACAAGAATCTGAGCTTTTTTTTTTTACCATAAAGTGATGCAAAAGGTCTCAAAAACTGCATGAATCAACTATATGTTCACATTATAATGGATAATGAAGCTTTGTGTTTGTCCTCATAACATACATAATCCGCATAAACTCTATGTAATTACGCACCCCACCTGAAACAACACCTGCTGGTTGGTACTTTTGACTAACTAAACTGTACATAAATTTTTCTGGTTCACTTAAGTTCTGTCTCTTTAATGGAGAGTTTGTGGGTTGTTTGGTTAAACTCAGTTATGTGCAAATTAATTTATTTTCAAGTTTACTTTATTGTGTATTATTAAAGCTCAGATTATATTTATTTTCTTCTTTTCTTTGGCTTGAAATGATGTGTATGTAAACTGGCCAGTGACAACACTGTTGTGAAGTGGTGCTATACAAATAAAGCTGAACTGAATTGAATTCTTTCCTTTTTTTCCCCATCAATTATGTATATAGGAAACAGGTCTATAATTTAAAGCGCATGTTTATCACTTGATTTGTAAATTAATATCATTTTAGCTCATTTAATTTAATTTGGAAATTGACAAGCTATTAGGAAGTTCTTCCAAAGTTTAAAGCTTGTGGGTGGAAAAAAACGTCATAATGGTGAAATAAACAGAGCAACCGTGTCCCCTTCAGGGCTGCAGCAGCGTAGGAAACCACAGACCATCAGGTCACAAGACAAGCACCTCTACCACCTGAGCCACTGCCACCCCTTGGCTAATAAATAATGAAATAATGTTTATGTTTAATTCCAGTTAGGAAATAATAAGAACTGCTGAAAGGATTACATTCAAGAAAAATCCCTTCTTGTTTCTGGTTTCTGCTTTAAACTTCTGTGTGGATTTACTTGCTTTCACGATCACACTCGGAAGGGCCATTTGAGGAACTGCCATTTAAGGTACCTGGCTTCCATTTTAAGCCCTAGAGGCTGCTGTTTGGCCTGGACCACTCACCTAGACAACAACACACAGACAACATAAACGCACTGAGACCAAGGAGCTCCACTTAAGTCAACCAAGAGCTAATACGCTCCCAGTACTGCAGACTGACCCGCAGACATATTGACATACTTACTCATTCAGATGTGAACAATGTTTGGCTGATAAAAGACACACTCAGACACACACACATACACACACAGACATACACTGTCTTTGAGTTACATCATAATAAAGAACTCGTCCCCTCCCCCATTAACAAAATCCAAACTCTCAGGAGGAAATAACGTTGTTTACAACTAATAGGCTATGGACTCATGCACTATTATTCTCTAAGATAGACACACACACATGCATACACACACAGGGCGTTTGCACTAGCGTGTCATTCCTGCTCATCTCTTTGCTTCCTGTCATCTCTTATCGATGGAATCTCACAGTAAAGGGTATTTTTGTGGTCAGTTTGGTCTCTGATGAAGATCATGCAAAACTGTCTGCGCTGTGTATTGGAGAGTATTTCTGCTTCTGTATTACAAGAGAAATTTATGACTTTACCAAGTGAAAAACATTGAAAAGAACTGAGCTGTACCTTAGACTTAAAGGGGAGTCATTGTTATATTGAGTGTGTGGAGAGTAAATCAAACACTTTGGTTAATCAGCTGCTTCATTATAAGTTGCCACATAAAGATAAGATGCTGCAAATAATATTAACTCAGTTCTGGCTCAGTCAGGCAGCTTGCGTGACAGGCCTTTCTCACTGCAGGCATATCAACTTGTTTTAGCAAGGGAAACTGATTTTATTTTTACTTTTCATGCAAGCTGCACCCTCATACAGAATACAGTCATGTTTTATGCTGTTAGTAGACTGATTTTCTTGCATTAACAAGTAAGACAAGTATGGTGGCCCTGAATGAAAGTCCAAAATTCACTAAAGAAGTTAGCATGTTGTGGAAAATTATCTATAATAATTACTTTCTTGTAGAATGTGTTTACTTCAGTCAGATATATGTTTACTTTGGTCCAAACTTAATCCCCACCAGCTCTGAAATTCAGCTCTTTGTCTTCGCCTTGCAACGGTGAACCTTTTCTTTTAGAGATTAAGGAGTCGTGGCGTCAAGCATTAAAAATGCCTATAAAGCTTCAGTATACAGATCAGATGGCTTTTACTCTTTGATCCATAAAAGAAAAGAGGCATCTTACCTCTGCAAAACAGAGGGGTAGGAACAAGTCAGCCAATCAGAGAATTTGGGTGTGGGGCAATTATTATGCTTTCTCAGCCATTAAACGCTTGTTTAGCAACATGCCATTGTAATATAGTCTGGGTCACAACACCTTGTACTGACATGGGCCATGTTGTCATTTACAAAAGCGACACAATGTAAAAACCTATAATGTAGTGTTGATTCAAACTGCTGAAAATATGGTGGCTTGACTTGTTTTATATGCTGAAAATTTCCCTCCAGACAGAGTAGCTGTAAGCTGAGCTCATTTCATTCTCAAAACTCTGAGGAGTCTGACTGCAGGTCACCATAGTGACCATTCATAATGCTTCACACAACTTCATTTTAAAGAAAAAAAACATTTTATGGAAAACAGTGACATATATATATATATATATATATATATATATTATGGAAAACAGTGACATATATACATATATATATATACATATACAGATATATATATATATATATATATATATATATATATATATATATATATATATATATATATATATATATATATATATATATACAAATTGGGCTTATTTAACATCATATTAGCTATTGGCCCATATTAGCCTAAGAAGATCAAAAGCACCTGTTTTATTTCTTTTATTTAAACTCCAGCTCCACTCCTCTCTGTTTAATTTGTTCCTGTCCTTCCTCAACAGTGAGCTTGTGGAGGCTGCATTATTGATAGGCATCTCTATCTGAGGCATCTGCTCCCTCTCTCACCCCCCTTCCTTTCTTCGTTCTATCCCTCCTCTCCCTCGCTCAGCATGTGCTTGGCCTGATGCAGCTTGGCAGGTACTTAGGCCAACATCAATCTTTCATATAAACACTACAGACACACACACACACACACACACACACACACACACACACACACACACAAAATTGTGCTTATACACACATGGCAGCTTCTTCAAAATGTTTGTGCATGGGGCGCATGAGAGCAGAGGGAGGCCATAAGAGGCTGGGTTGTAAAAATAACTTTTCCTCCCCTTGCCTTTCTTCTTGCCTCTGCGATTCTCTTTTTCAGAAGAGACTTTGACAAAAGCTGAAGCGCCATGAAGTCCTGATCCTTTTTTACTCTTTGACAACGCTTCCGAAATATAAGGACAACGCAAAACCTGCGTCACAGATGACAGAGTGAGCAGAACAAATGACGAATATAACCCCATGCAAGAGGAAGAACCTCTCAAAAAGTCTGACATTCGTCTTCACACAAGCCACGATGCTTTTCAACTCATGGAGGAGCGTTCAAGGCCTGCAAATTCAAACAGCGGAGAAAAAGACACAATCATCTAGTGAAAATGCTGACCTACATTCCAGCATGTTTCATCTTTTTTTTTTTTTTTTTTTTTTTTTACTGCACATTTTTTACTGTCAGAGCCAATTTTACCAGATTGTTCTGCTGCTAGAAAGATTGAGAAAGGGATCATAAAAACACAGATGGGGTAGGTTGCAGATTGACCTGTCAGAACAGCAGCAGCAGCAAGGAGAAAAGCTAACGCCTCTGCAAAGGTTCTGACACCTGTTTAATGCAGTAAGCTGCTCAGTAAGCACCTCATCAAACAACAGAAAAGACTTGGATGCGGACTGACAGGAGATTGAACACCGGAGAGAGCCCACTCAAAGAATATATTGTTTGTTTGAACAAGGGAGGTAGTACAGCTACTATAAATAAAGTTAATCACATAATAAAGCTGAGTGGAATGAAACAGCGCAGCTGTCGCCCTCTTTTTTGTGTGCTTGAGAGCGCATGAATATTATGGAAAAACCTAAACGCGGTCATCTGGTAAAGAACTTCTGCTGCGAGTTTGGACTGATGATGAAATGATGATGAAAGGGACATCTTTCTCCAGGACGTCAAGTCCAAGGGCCTCCTTATGCTTAAATGGATGTTAACAACACAATTAGCATTTCACCTTGAAAACAAGGAGGAAGCAGCTCAGCAAATCCATTCATTTAGAAATGTCAGAGTATTGATTTGGTTTCATTTTCAACAACACGTCTGAAAGCTGCTTGTTCGCTTGCTTAAGCACATATACGCCAAAGTCAAAGACAAAAGCTGTATCTCTGGATGACTGAAAGTTAGCAAACAATGCAGCTAAGCTGAGGTTTGCATGGTGAAACACAGAAATTCATCAGTTTTCCGTTCATGATTTTAAAGCTGGGTCTAAAATTAGAAATCAGTGATTTAATCACTGGAACATTATAAATATTAGGGCTGTCATGCTTTTGTCCCGATTCAATTCAAGTTGCAATTTTTTGGGTGTCAATTCGATTTAAATTGCAATTCTCACAATTCTTTGATATTGCTGATTTTTTTAGATTAAAACAAAAAAAATATATATGTACAAAACGTCATTTTTCTTGATTTCAGTTAGAAAAAACAACACATTTTCATTCTGCTGCTATAATGCCCAGGAAGACAAGTAAAAAGTTTAATAAAAACACTAAAAAAGACCAAAAAAAAATTGTAATGGATTATTTTTATTTATTTGGGAAAAAAATATTTTTTTGACACAAAAAAAATCGATTTTAACATTGTGAAGCAAAAAATCCCGATATTCATTTTTTTTTATTTGATTTTCCCAAACCTAATAAATAGGGTGGATCATGTTTTGTTTTGAGACTGGAGCTGTTGAGGTTACTCAACGTTTCAACTGGAAATCTAACTTTTAAGACCATCCCAGTTCTTTTATACGACTGCAGGATCATTGAGTGGCCCTGCTGCAAAACACCTGATTCAAATTACTGTGCATTTTGCAGACATATGCAGAGCTTGACTGAGCCTGAGTCAGGTGTGTTCCAGCAGGGACACTTGAAAAACCTGCAGGACACCTTCCCTCAATGACCAGGATTGAGGATCCCTGTCCGACTACTTGGATATTCCAACTTCTGAGTTCAATCATGCCGCCATTCCTCAACTGCTGCATTCAGGAGTTGCTGGAAAAACCCGTTTCTCCCTTATAAATATGTAATATATTGGGGCAAATAAGAATTCAGATTTCAGAAAATTAATTTGTGGGAGAAAACACTGAAGTTAACGTCATGTATTTTCAAAGATTAAGAGAAAAAAGATAATTATATGTGACCTTTTTGAGTAGGTTTTCTCAGAAAACACCAGTGTGTGGGAAAAACAGATGCATGACTTTTCTCTTTTCGAAGAGATTTCCATTTTTTTCTCTTATGAAATGATCCCCGGCCCTGCGATGGACTGGCGAGCTGTCCAGGGTGTACCCTGCCTGTCGCCCAAAGCCAGCTGGGATAGGCTCCAGCTTCCCCGCGACCCTGAATTGGATTAAGCGGTTTAGAAAATGAATGAATGAATGAATGAAATGATCCCCTTTCATGCTTTAAATGGCTTAACCTTTGGTTTGACTGTCATGGCAAACATTTAATGTGTTGTTTATCATTTTTCCACTGTTCACTAGTGTTAAGAAATTACTCCCACTTTAAAGATTTACATGGGCTCCTTAATTTAGGTGTGAATAAAATCTTTTTTTTCCTTAAATATATCAAACTATATAAACAGATCACGAATATGTTAAGTCAGTAAGAGTAACAAACTGAAGGGAACAACCATTTTGCAGCCAAAGTTTCAAAGCATGTCTAAAACGTTTCTAATAAAGCAAACACACATCCATTCATCTAATATATCCAGGCTTGGAATGACGTATCGACAAGCTTGCTAGACAAACGCAACAGAGGTCTCGAGGTGTCCTCCTGGGAGCTTTATCGTTGACGAGAGAGGACATCAACTGACTAATGACTGCGCCTTGAGGCTTAAATCTTTTTCTCACTACGGTTCAGTGCAGCAAAAATATTGCTGCAGATGAAGCAACCTGCCCTTGTGGGATATTTGAACTATTCCACATTAATAAAACATTTCCATAAAAGAAGCTGGGCCTGAGATTTCAATGAGCATCTGTTTTTTCTTTTTTTTTTTTACTTGTCAATGCTCAAACATATCAATGAGCGTGTACTGTTTCACTTGCAACCTATTGTCATGGTTTTATTGGTTTTAGCCGTACAAATTAAATCAAATTCACCACAAATGGTTTTTAAAAGTGGACAACATTGGCTAAAGTATCCAACAATTTTAAAACACCATTCATCTATTTTCTTAACCACTTAGTCCAGTTCAGGGATGCGGGAAGCTGGAGCGGATCCCAGCAATCATTAGGCGAGAGGCAGGGTACTCCCTGGACAGGTCGCCAGTCCATCACAGGACTCTGGATTCACATCGGAGGGATGGATTATGTAACAACTTCAGTATATATCCAGAGACGTTCATCTTCTGTGAAATGAACTACAGACAAATAACAGCAGCACGAAATCATAACAGGAAGACACTGGGCCCTTGCTCCGTCTCTCATATGGAAAACCTGATTACAGGGCTTAAGAGCTGCTTAAAGTTGCTCCCAGCTGATGTGAGGACATGCGCAACCGTGCTGAGCAGCAGCTGGGTGCTGATGATGAAAGACTGTAACATCATCAGCACAATAAGCCAAAAGTCAAACACTGAGGTTTAAAAGTTCAGGAGTATTTGATCAGCTACTCGATGACACCTCACACCGAAACTACTACAAGCTAGAAATGTTTGGGGAAAGGAACAAATTAGTAGTTTTTTTTTTTTTTTGATAAACCTGCAAGTTGGACTTGGTTTTTCTCACAACAAGGAATGTTTGATGGATGCTGGAGTGAAGGATTGACGGTAGGTACTCTGGAAGGAAGATAAGGAAAACCTAATATAGTGGGCAGATGTGACTCTGAGAAGAAGGAAAGAGAATCGCGAGGAAGGTGCTTGAAGACAGGTGCAGGCAGATAGCAGATGGTGGGTGCATGCATGCCAAAAAAGGCAATGAACCCATGAGCCTAAATTTATGGCTCTGTTCCCTCAAGCTAGCAGCCCAGCATAAATTTTATAATGCTGATCTAACATTAGCTCCTTGCCGATGGCATCATATTCAAGCCATGCCCCGAGTGGAGGAGAGAGAGCTGAGGTCAGACTCTGACAAAGACAAGAAACAGTGCAGGAGAAAAGTTTTTGTCAATTTCCTGCCTTTGTCCTGAGACAGACCATCACTCCTCACACGGTCCTGTTTTTTATCAATTAGACTGTGCTCTTATGTCCGCGTGCAACCAGACAGACTCTGTTTACGGTCAAAGTCTGCCACTATTTCCTCCCTCCTTTTCTTTTTTCCACATTCTATCTTCACTCCTATCATTAGTTTGCTTTTATCTGCAGTCCTTGTTTCATTTAGTTAGTTTAAGATGTTTGCTTCTTAAACGTCCTTTCTCAAAATCTTTTTTTTTTTTTTTTTTTTTTTGCTCCCTGCTACAAAGGCATCTCAGGGTCTCTAATTCCCTCTGTTATCCCACTGCTGTTTGCTTTTCTCCCTCTCATCTTTCTCTTTGGTCATTTCTATGGCAACGCACGCAGATCTTTCTTTAATGGAATATCTGGATAAAATTCACACAGTTTCAACTAATATATGCACCATATGTGCATTTGAAATAAGCACTGAGCTTCATGACACAACAGCCAGTCTCTACATTGCCGCGGTGAAACTCAGTCAGAAACACTGCTGGATAATTGCAGCATCCACATTGTGAAATGAAACTGAAATTAAATCTTATTGTTTCTTGTAATGTCACAGTCACTATAAAAGGACAATACTGCAATAATATATTGATGGAACTGATGTGTCTCTCTTCTGCAGCTTTATTACCACTGTGTTTTTCTGCCATGCCTGTTCCCAGCAGAGGCTTTTCACTGTTTTCACCCACTCTAAAAGTGGGTCACAAACTCGCTTTAAGTATGCCAGGTTAGGAAATACTCCTTCTGTTCCCTATTAGATCCAATATGACATAAGCTTACAATCCCAATACAAGAACTCAGTTTACTCAGCCTGGACTCTACACATCCCCCTGGCTCTACCATAACCCTCAACTTTAAAACACAACTATGGATAACAGACAACGTCAAACCTATGAACATGTCAATGTCTATAGGTTTGCAGAATAAGTAAAGATGCAGAAAGAAAACAGAAGTAGAAAGGATTTCAAGTGAACTCATTTGGTGACACTAGTGGGAAAATTGTAATTGCATGGCTTCGTATTACAAAACTGCGACCACAGATCACTCTCACATTGGAATGAGATAATTGAGTTGTGGTTTTGTGTTAGTATTACATGGAAACGTGGTAACTCAACTAAGCCACAAGGTAGGAATTCTCTGTTCTGCTTACTCAGAGTCACAGTTGGGCAAGAACCTATGAGACATTGCGACATTTTGATGTAATGTCGTTTTAATTTAGTTTTGGGATTAATTGTAATAATAAATGCAATTTCTATACCAAGCACAGTTTTTCCAATTAGCAAGAGAAAGTTCATGTGTGATATTTGTGGCGTTGTGTAACAACAGAATGAATTTTTCTGTAGTGCTGCTGAGTTACCTTGTTGTGAACTGTGCTTTAGGTGCAAAACACAATGCAAAAACAGCGTAAAAGTAATTTGTATAAACTATTTTAAGCTATGTTGTTGTGATAAACAGAACATCATTCAGGTTTTGACTACTTTCAGCTTAGCATGCACAGTATCTTTTATAAAACTACTGAGTTCACCACATCACAGTGGGTTTTTTTCAATCACCATTAGTTCTAAATGTTGTGTTTCACTTGACTGACCTAGCTGGATGTTATCACAGTAGGTCAGCTAGAAATGTAGGTTAGTGGCCTTAATTTTTTTTTCCAAATCTAAACATGGAAATCTAAGTCTAGGTCAATACATGTCATAGAACGCCCTGGTTATGTGCAGCAGGCAGGCCAACTAGGCCTTGGACAGATGGAGTACCTTCATTTTGCTGACCTGATTTGTCAAAGCAGGTATTTTCAATCCACAAAAATTGATAATTCAGAATTTTATCAATTTTTCTGTGTAGTAGTTAAGTTTGTGGATCATTTCTGAGGTTGTTTTCTGTGAAACTGTTGAACTGAACTGAACAATGAGTGTAGCAATGATCCAAAACACTTACTGACACCTGTCATGATCATCATGTGTGTTTTGCATATTTGTAACTGACAAACGCTCCTGAATCACGTTGTGTGTGGTGTTACTGTAATCAACAACATATTGTTCAATTACTTGTGCTTGTTTATTGGTAATTTTATTAATCTAAAATCTGACATTAGTTAATGGTGGGTTTTAAAAAAACAAAACAAACATTCAACAACTAAGAGAGTCTAACAGGGAAAGGGGGAAATAAGTAGTTCTATTCATGACCAGTGTCCTTGTCATTTCTGTTCACAACTTGTCTTTTCTGTCATCAAACAGAGATAGAAGGTAATTGAAGTTTTACGGTCTGGAGAATGCCCTGACGCTGATGTGAAGAGAAGAAGAAAGATGAACAAATGCAATATCTTTTCTGTTTTTTTCCTTATGACTCATCCATTTAGAAGTAATTTAAGCTCAAAATTTGGCATAATTTGGGAAGTGTTCTTTTAATTGACAGGTGCAGCTTGCAGGTCCAGCTGCAAGAAGGCAGAGTGTATAGCACAACCACAGTTTTTAGCAGGCTAACGAAGGTATGTTTGCTACCAGAATACGGTCACTGGACCCATAAGACAGTGGTTGGACTGCAGTGGTCATGTGGTGGGATGCTTCACATGGTCATCACAAAACAACATGTGAAAAAAATCCTCAAATTGTTGAAAGTAATACATGTTACTATTTCAGAAAGAGTATTAGTGCAAGTTGAATATTTTGGCATTAATGGGAATTAAAACGGGAAAGGTGGTCTCGAGAAAAAGTTAGAAAAATTCATCTTATTTTCAAAGAAAAAGAAGAGCACATTAAAGAGTCAGGGTCTCTCAGATGTAAAGATTCAACAATCTGCTAAAATCTATGTCAACAAATTGTGGTGTAATAAGAACAAACTGTTAATATTTCATGACCCCCCCCCAAAAAAATAAATGAAGCAGAAAACCTGGAGAAATCTCTGTCCATGAATCCATGATCTTCATGTTTTCAGGCAGCATTGCATTAAAAACAGGCAACACAGTTCCTCACATCAGCCACAAACAAATTTCATAGTCATTTTCCAACTTTTAAGTCTTTGTTTAAAGAAAAATAAACCTGCAACATTTTCTACAGTGGAGCAAAGGATTAGCTTGCAGCTATCCTGTAGAGCAGGACTGTAATGTTTTATATGCTGTAATTGCATCAGGTTTGCTCATAATGCCATGAGAACAGCCAGTGCTTTTACTGCAGCTGTTTTCTCAGTTGTATAAACAAATTTTTATCTGCTGTGTGTCACACCTCTTCCAACATCCTCCTAGTTTTCTGTGCTACAGTACTTCTCAGTAAACAGTAGCTGTTGTTCATCATTTATTAGCTTCCCTTAAACTCTGTGAACTTGAGTTGCATCAAACTCAGTCCATTGATCTGACCCCACTCTGTCATCTTAGCAAAGGCTGTGTTAAGTTTCCCTGAATCAAATATTTTCAGCAGGTTCATTTCTGCTGCTCAAACCCAGAATATATGAGGAGCATAGTTCTGTCATTTACCCATCTGTGGTGAAACAAGTCAGAAACTTCATAGACAGAAAACTAATGCTGACCAACAGGTGTCAGCTGATTCGTCTCCTTACTCTGCAACCCTGCTCCAGCCAAGCAGTCTTTTTGCAGTGGCGGATTTAAGAGATTTGGGGCCCAAGGCGAAAGTAGGCATGGGGTCCTATGGTAAATATTACATTTTCTACTCCACTACTGTATATTATTTGCATTGCTAACAAACAGCCAGTGTAAAAGTGTCTTTGCTGACTGAGAGGACCGTGTATAATGACAGGGAGGGTTTGCTTCACTCGATGGTATGAACTGATCATTTATTGTAACGAGTCATTCTTTAATTTACATCAGGGGTGTCAAACTCCAGTCGTTGAGGGCCGGTATCCTGCAAGTTTTTGTTGTCTCCATGCTCCAACACATCTGACCGAAATTGATAAATAGGTTGACAAAGATCTCCTGGATCCATTTGATTGGAATCAGCTGTGTTGGTGCAGGGAAACAACAAAAACCTATACTCCCTCGAGGACTCCAGCCCTCGAAGACTGGAGTTCGACACCCCTGAGTTACAGATCAACTCACTGACCGCATCACACACACAGAACACATGTGCGGCCCTATATACCTGAAGGGGGGGGCTCTGAGACACACATAAAATAATCATCATTCTTTTGACAGTTTAGCGAATGCATTTTAATCAAATGCATCATTTTTGTTAGTAATAAGTAATTAAGTAATAAATAACCATAAATGTATGACAAGTTTTATGGGGCCCTAAAGAACTGGGGGCCCTAGGCAACCGCCTAGTTTTGCCTAATGGTAAGTCTGCCGCTGTCTTTTTGGCTTCATAACTGATAGACGTTTTGTGGAATATTTACTGAAATGTGCTGCTGCAGATATCATCACAGTTTAGTGGGGGCATCATTGAATAGCTGCATTTAAATTTTTTCTCAATTCTGTACAAATATCTTCATTTTTACTTCCCCATGTGACATGTTCTAATGGGCTCAAAGAAAGAGGCTTGGGGAAAGACAACATTTGTCTTGGGAATATTTTCCGAACATCAACAAAGTATCAATGCCTAATGCAACAGTGGCAAAAATAAAACATTAATAAAAAATTTCTTTTTAAAAAGTTACTGGGTAGCAGAGGACATGGACCTCAATATCATTCTTCAACCCCAAATCCCTCTGAGCTCTAAAGTTAGACTTGTTATCACCCTTCTAGAAGGTTTAACAAGCCAATAGAAGGGTGTGATCATCCAACTCAGCATCCAGTTGCAACCTAGCAACACCCAGTGCTGCATTGTATGCAAACAAATGTTTCACTAATTAGACTTGTTGCTGTCTTTTGTACCTAGAAGTAAGTGCAATGTCATCAAAATCCTCTGGCAGAGGAAATGAAAGAAAAACAGAAAAAAGACCCAGCAAACCACTCAAAATCACATTAGCATCCCACAGTGGAATGGAAGCCATTTGGGATAATGGAAGAGGCTTCCTGACATTAGGAAAGTGTAACAATGACCAGCATTGTTGACCAGTTTGTGATGTAAACATCGGATCGGACTGGTCAGATCTGGCTCTGTCAGATTCTATTTTTATCAGCTCAAGAGGGTTGGTTTAAACCTATTTATTTCTCATCAACAGGGAAAACACAGCTATGCATGCATGTGGTCTGATGGCTTCACTCGAGATGAAAGGAGTTTGTTCTTTCTGCTCTAAAACATGGTGGAGTTCAGATGACAGTGATTTTCCAAAACAACGCAACTCTGTTGCTGAAGACCTTAGAAAGAAAAATAAGGATTAACCAGGAAGGTTTTTTAAATTTCTCAAATTGCAAGTGTTCCTGGTAGACAAATGTCTAACACCAGTTTTTGTTTGAGACTCTCATCCACAGTTTGAGCTTGCTCCTAAAAGCAGGACATCGTGGAACAGACTGTAAAGCTCCACTGTTTCTCTCCCACAAAGCAAAAATATGTGTGCCATGGAGCCTGGTGCTTTATTAGAGGAAGCAATGTATTCATTTGAATTCACTAAATGTTCATTATTTTATCAATAAACTGAAGACAATCTATCTTTCTTCTTCTTTTAGTATATTTTCAACAAATTTCCAATCTCAAAAGAGTGTCTTTCTAATTAATCAACTGTTTACAGCCATGTTTACATGTTTACCATGTTTACAGATCATGTCAGGATCATTTTAATCAGGCTGAAGAAATATAGGTCCATATAAACATCAAGCTTGTGCACCAAATGGAAAACCTTAATAAACACCAAACAACCATACATGAGTGATCTCTTCATTGATTGTATTAAGCCAGCAGGGGGTGAAAGATTTTTTTTTTTCCCCCATCTCTTCTTGGAAAGCAAAATGAGCCATTTCCATCCATAAACATCTTGTTACTTTTGGTATCGGCTAAATATCAGTGGGTTTGGTCTGCTATGAAAGGTGCATCATGCATTTACAAAATGAAAATGTCTGTAAACGTCACTCTTTCACTGTATATGCAGGGATTGCCATAAACAAAAGTAACAAAGTAACATCCTTTGGTTACCCCACAGGTATTCATGTGGTAAAGAAAAGCTTTTACTTTATTGTATGGGTTTTATAATCACTAAAAAAAAAGTGTGTGTGGGCAAATGTATGTCCTCGTGTGTTGAAGTGTGACGTCCAGTTTGCATGATGCTAGGGTCTAAAATGTGCTTGGCAGCTAACTGGCAGCAGCACATCTCGTTTATAATTTCTAAAGTGCTTCAGTAGATTTACCAAGAAAAATCCCTGAATTAAGAAGCAATTCAGGGTTTTTCAACAGTTTTACCCTGCTTGTGTCTTCTGTGCATAACAGTCTAATTCGTATCAAATGATCTGCTCCCTCATGGTTAGCTGAAAGACTCAAATTTTTACAATCTACCCTTTTTGCTTACTACATATATCATATCTGGAAAGAACAATGGTAATGCAAAGTCTATGATTCTATTACTGTGTTTATGGTGGTGGTTGGTAACTGTTCGCCCACATGATACAGCATCTGCATTGTCTCACCCACTCACAATAGGTTTGGATGCTAGTGGGAAGGTAGAAAGCCTACACAGTTTGAAGATGATAGTGCTGCACTTTGAATTTCCACAATTTCAAATAACAAAGCAATTAAACGAACAAAAGAAATTATATCAAATTTGCCATGCATATTAAATTTGCAAGGGGAGGGGGGGGGGGGTGATAGATGACACACAACTGCAATATTATCTATAATAACAAGGCATGATGAAAGAATGAATGAATTAATGAATGATAGTATTTTTTTAAAAAAACAAAAAAAAACAACTAAATAAATAAATAGTATGTAGTCTACAAGTGTCTCCCGTAGCCAACAGATGAGAATTAACTGCGCTATTACTGCCCAGGTTCCTGAATGAAATCCTGCCCAGATGGCACCCATACCAGCACCATTAATAGCAGCATGGACCCACACACCTACAATCGCTCATAATGAAACGGGCCCTTGTCTGGAAGGAGAAATGTGTTTGATCGCTCCTCCTCGTCTCACCTGCTCGTTCGTTGCCAGCTCCTTCTCCAGCTGACGGTGTTTGTTGTGCCACACGAGATAGTGGAGAGGATAACGACTCTTCTCCGGAGTTTTCTTGGCGGAAATCATCCTCTGATCATAGTTTGCCTCCTCTTCCTGCACTGTGGATTGTGAGAACACTTTTGTCGTGAATTTACCCTACAATAAAATCGAGCCTACCATCCTTCGCGGCGGTGATGCCCAAAGGCTTGTAACCTGTGTGGGAGCGGTGTATAATCCCTTAATAGTCGCTCTGCATGGAATAAAGTGCAAAAACCCGTGGTGTTGAAGAAAGGAACCCCCCCTCGCTTGATTGTCTCGGCAGATTAAGCTACACCTTTATTTCTTCATCTCTCCTCGTCCCTCCACCCGTTGCCTTTCTCTTTCTTTCTCCCCTTCCTACTCGAACACATCTATCCTCCTCCTCTCCTCCCATCCGGTGGTGGTGACTGAGAAAGATGCGCTGACAAGCTGCAATAAAATGTGCGCACACTCAGCCAATCCGCTGTCAGGAATGGTGTGATTAAGCATGTAAAATAAAATAAAATAAAATAAAATAAAATAAAAGTCACAACGCCTGGCTGCAAAAAAAAAAAAAAAAAAAGAAAAGCAAAATGAGTTAAATAAAACTCGACATCACATAATTCCGAGCAACGACAAACATACAGCTGAACAAACTAAAACAAATTATCGCAAAAGAATATACCAAAACCCATGGCTACAATACAACACAAGGGTTAAAATGAAATAATAAGAAACGCTTTAGTCACAAAAAGTTAGGCTACATTGTGAGAGAGAATAGGCCTACGCGTAAAACCAAGAGATTAAAAGTAAATAAATTGATAAATAAATAAATACACTCAAAAATAACCACAACACCAACATTGATCCAGATATATTTGCATAAAAAGCCAACAACTGTAATATCAGCTATTACATACATTTATGTACATACAGCTGTTTATTGTTGCTCATGATATGTGTGTATATATATATATATATATATATATATATATATATATATATATATATATATATATATATATATATATATATATATATATATAAATTAAAATAATTACATTATTTTCTAATTCTGGTTCAATAGAAATATTTTTTTTTTTAAAAACCCAAACAAATAAGATAATTTATTACATATCACATCACTCATAAAGTAGCATTTTGTTGAACAATCCTTTAATGTTTCCGCTACAGTCAGGTGTTTTCTGTTCCTCTCAGTCAGACTTCTGCACCTTGTTTGTTTGGCTTTTTTTTTTTTTTTCTTTCTTCAACTCAATTACATGAAAAAACAGTGTCTCATATTACTAAATTATATTTTTTCAAATGTTTAGTTTTTGTTCCTTCTTTAAGTCTTCAGTTATTTGAGTGACTTATAAATTCAGCCTTTTCTTTAATGAAAGGGTATGAATACATATGAGAACAACTCTACACACACACACACACACACACACACACACATATATATATATATATATATATATATATATATATATATATATATATATATATATATATATATATATATATATATATATACATACATAAATATACACACACACACACTCTGACATTCTCACCTTTAAGGTTGACAGGACTTACCCGTCCTGCCCCCCCATAGGTGGCTTGCAGCGTTGCGGTGTGTGTGTGTGTGTGTGTGTGTGTGTGTGTGTGTGTGTGTGTGTGTGTGTGTGTGTGTGTGTGTGTGTAAGTACGTTGCAAACTCGCAGGTAGAGAGCTGCCGTCTCTCGGTGACTCGCAGGCAGTGCAGGGACCAGATTTAATGTAGCCCAACAATGCTGGGATATGCGATTCATACACACAGGTTAACTATGTTCACATAATTTGGCTCAGGATTCGTAGTTCAGTAGTGTGCGTAGGCGAAGACACCGCTGGAAGAAACGACTATTTCAGCTCTCAGCTGGCCGGGAAAGCCGACCACACCACCCGGCTTCCGGGCATTCGGGGGCCGCAGCGGATCACGGCAGACGTCGGTCGGTTGCTCAGTGGGGAAGACGGGATATTTACATCGGCGCAGACACCCACCTCTCCATTCCAGCCACTTTCGAGATGTCAAGAAAGCTACAAAGGACAGAAGTCTGCGCCGACTGCAGTGCGCCAGGTAGGGAGGGGGGAATAAATAAAATAGACAATTGTGCTGGAACAATACATCGGGAGGGCGACTTGTTGGGCTAACAGGGCCCGAGTTACTGTCACTGTCAGAGGTTCCGCAGCGCAGGAAAACGGCCAGGGCTCCGGAGCGTCGCTTAGGCCCAGAATAAACAGTGAAATAGGCGTGTTGTCACAACGGGGAATATCTTTAGCTAACAGCTGCTCAGTGGTAATGCAACTCACAGAGCGGCTTGATACGAACAGTGATTTGATAGAGCCGCTGTGACTAGACGACCTGTTTATTCATTGAAGCGGAAGATAGGAGCGTCAGATTTGTGTTGGATTTTTGCTTGGAGACGCGTTTATTTTGATTTTCGTGACTGGGACAGACTTCTTCACCCATTAGCTTAGCTTTATTGCAAGCTGGCGAGTTTGCTCAGTGATCAATTGGCTCATTTAAACCCAGGCTAAACAAACTGATGTATAATATCTTGATTAGAATACAAAACCAACATGTAAACACTGGCGCTTCCGTGCGGGTTTTGGAGTTTTGTGTATCCAACATAGCTTAGCTTAGCTGCTAACGCTAGCTACTCTAGCTAACTTTTGCTAAACAGCAAGTTATTGGAAAGCTTATTCAGCTAACGCGTCGTCTGCCGGCCAGTAGTTTTAAATGCACCTGGCTGTCGTCTTCTGTAATTGTAATAAATTGATGCTAACTAAATAGGTTGGAATTTTATTTTATAACCATCTTATTTAAAACCAGAGTTTTGCCATTTAAGCCAAGGGAGTTGACAGGAGCTAGTTAACGCAGTGTTTTTCAACCTTTTATTTTTCACTGAAAAATCAAAAGGCACACCACAAACCTAAATGTTTGTTTTGGTTTTTTTTTCTCTTTTTAAAAGTCAATATTAATAATATAAAGTCCATCTCGTCAAACCCTTTTGAATATAAACCAGATTAACACAAGAAGGAATTTTTTTTATCTTTCACTAGGACCAGGGCTGGATTAAAAGTGCATTGGCCCCTGGGTCCAGAGTGTTCCAGGGGCCTCCTTCCCCATCGCAACATTGTGAAAATTGTAAATGATACACTGTGAAATGACATTTCTGACATCTCTCAGCCAGTAGTACCAATAGCAACACACTGGAGACTGTGGTGTAACAATCTGGCTTTTATATGCATTTTGTTTTATGTCCAAACTGCTGGTGTTTTCTCTACGTGGGCCCCACATGGTCCCCAAGTGGGCATGGGCCCCTGGGCCTGTGCCCATAATGCCCATTGGATAATCCGGCCTAGACTAGGACCTATTTGGATGAACACAGAGCTGCGTTTTAGACCAATTAGGTGAAATTGGGCAATTTCTCAGGGGACACCTGACGATCTCTCACGGCACAGTGGTTGAAAAACACTGAGTTAACTTGACAGAAGTCCCAAATGAAATTATTTGTCTAAATTATCACAAGGCTATGATAGCTGCTGTCTTTACCTGCCAGATTAATTATGTTTCTAGGTTTCTGATGGTTGGAAGTTAGTTTCACCTTGAAAAGCCATATCTGATGGAAAGACTTGATAGAAGTTATGCCAAAACAGCTTTTATACCCCTTGTCTCCCTATTTTGTTTTGCACCTCACATACTCTCATGTTTAAATCAAGATTTTCTGTTTTAGCTGCTTATTCATGTGCACATCTTTTTCAGCAGGAATTCTCTTAACATGTGCTCCTTCTGATAGTTGTGTGTAAAGCCTTGCTTTTTCTTCCAAACCTTGCAAGCTACACCTTTTACCTGATTATTACGAGTCACATTAGTTGCGGTTATGGTCTCTCTTTGTGTTTTTGTTATATCAGTCGATTTTTATAGCATTACTGACATGCATCATTGATTTGTCTTGCCTTGCTTCCCCTCTGCTGCTTTTCCCTCATCATAATCTGACAAGCTTTACCCAACCCAAGCTTGACCCCCTTTCCTTAAATACCTTAACAGCTTACAGAATAATCAATGTTCTCTATCTCTGACAAATTAATTCTATTCTATTATTAAAAAAAACAAAAAAAAACAAAAGAAGCTTCAATTTGTGTATTTTAGTTAAAGCACTAGCATAATAGAACAGAAAGCAATTTTGGGTCTCTTTGTTGTATTAATGGGCCTATTATGTGCTATATATTTCTTGTGTAATCTTCTGGATGTATGTAGCTGTTCCTTATAGCTACTTGCACACATGCAGTGTGACCTGCAAGTTGCTGACCCAGCCTTTGGTGACAGGCCACCTCCCTACCACCCAGCCTTGTATCATACAAGGGGATAACTCAAAGCCATGGTTGCCAAGCACGACTAACACTCCAGTCCTTAGTCAAGCCTCGGAGGGTTTTCATATTGCCCCATGGTAATGTGGATAGTTTATAGCAACAGTGAATCATGTCATCGCGATTGTAGTCCATTTATAAGTGATTCACTCTAAAGAATTGAGACTCTGGCAGTGATTGTATTGCCTTGCTGTTAATATTGGGCTCTATGAAATGTGTATGTCCTTCATGAATTAGCCATATAGAGACCTTACAGCAGGGCTACTCAACTAGATATTCAAGTGGGCCAGATTTTAAAATAAAAAAAAAAAAGATCAGAGCCAGTAAATAAAGTAAGGGAAAATAAATCAGTATAAATAGATAAATAAAAAAGACATTCATATTTTGAAAAATAAGTAGTTTATTAATTTTTGTATTTTAAATTCAGTCCCACATGACAAGGGCAAATGCACAAAATAAAATAATAAAAATTCCAGTCAGAGCCTATTTTTCTACTTTAAACATAAAAAGGTAATATCAAACTAAACTTCTCGATGTGGTGCCTCCTCACATTATAATCTTTAAACGACGCTACTCACTCATTACATAATAAACACATCGGTTTGGCACTCGAATGTGGCGAAAAAATAAACAAATGCCTATCAGTCCAGGCGGAGTTAAATCTGAGGTTTTCGTCACCAATTTTGTGTTGTTGTTTTTTTTTTCTTCTTCTTGGTGTGCTTGGTATATTTACCCAGGTATATAGAAGAGTTCATTGTCCATTGTTCACACTGGTGCTGTTTGGTGCCCTTTAAATGACCCCTGGTCCACTTGCATAGATACTACAGATCATTTGGAGAAGTGGGAACTGTGGTTGGCATAAAAAAATATCAAAAGTGTTTACTTGCAAGTAAAACGGGTGTGATCAACTTCCAGTGTAAAAGAACATGAACCATTGGGTAAACTAAAGGCAGAGTGTAGCTCAACATGTGTGCTGTAAAGCGTGTTGTCGTGCAACATCCTTGCTGCCTCTCCTGCTCTCATTCTGGGCAGATTCTTTTGAAAAACTATGTAAAGTCTATAAAAACAGAAACCTCATGGCTGCATGAATTTGGTGTTTCTTTTTTTGTTTGTGTTTGTGGTGGACTAGACAGCTGAAAGGAAATGATTTTGGTTTTCAGTCCTGACCAATGGATGGGCAAGGTTTTCTTTCTACTCCAACATTTTTTTTCTTGTCGGTCATTTCAGGCAATGCCACCCTTACCAAACAGTTGTAAATTTGTGATACTGTGTAGATGGTGTGGTCCTCTTACGTAAAGTCCAGTGTCAACGTGAACCGAACCAAATGAAGTTGTGCCTTTTCTAAGAAATTCCTGCCTAATCGAAACCAAATCCCCCCAGAATATCTTGGTGTGAATTCACCCTTAAGATACTGGAAGCAGGGCAAGTTCTGCGGCTGCAAAACAAGCACAAATCATAACTGCCACATGCTTTACATTTGTTATGAGATGTATGTGCTGACATATTGTGTTGCGACGTTGCTTCAGATGAAGGTTTCCTTCTGGCAGCCCTTTGAAACAGGACTAAAGTTAGGGTTTTTCTTATTGTACCGTTCAGAACTTAAACATTTGTAATTCTGACTGAGGTCTGCACTCTGAGATATAGCTCATATGTGTTTTTTTCTTATTTTTTGCAGTTTCTCTGAACATTATATGGTCTAGGATTCCAATTCCCGGAAAGAAAAAGTTGTTTTTCATTTTTTTCTCCTTTTTGAATAATCTTGTTCTCACCAAAAAACATTTTCTCCACTGTTTAAAAATGCCCTCATAACCTTTCAAAGATAGATGGGCAGCATCTGTTAATCATTACCAATATATTTGCTGCTTTGCATCATATTAAGATTAACCTGAATGCTCCAGAAACACAAACTACAAAAAAAAAAAAAAAAAAATCACACTTCCAATGATCTCATAATCAGATGCATTTGACTCATTGCACCTCGCTGTTGCTGTATGGACCCTGTCAGTTCTGTGGTTGCAGCATTTGTTTTTTTTACATGCTCTTTCTGCATTCTGGCTTCGTCTTTTCATAATGTGTAATACATCACATGCTGTTGTTCACCTGAGGTTGTATCTAATTTTAAGCTCCGCCAAAGACCAAAAAAGCTTCCGCTGTGTGTTGATGAGCAAATCCTTTGAAATGAAGAAGGATGCACTTTCCATATTGCTGTAAATGTGTGTATGTAAATAGCTTTTTATGACTTTTTCGTTATGCACCATTAATACTCATTGGATATGCTTCATGTAGGCTTAAGTGGTACTTAGTGAACAGTTGCTGCGAGTCGCCCAATAAAGCTATGCTAATAGTTTATTCAGGTCTCCTAACTTAATAGTTTAACCATCATCTTAACTCAGGAAGGCAGATGGCCAAGACTGTGGGAGTTTTGATATTTATTACACAGATTAAGGATTAAAATTGCTGTAGCCAGGCCTTTAAAGCCTGTGGGCTACTGTTCTAAACTAGGCAAATTACTGGGTCATACAAGCACTCATCAAAGCCATTTTGGATTCGCTGTTACTTTTTCTGCAGGCAAATTAATAAAAAAAAATAAAAAAAAACTTGGAAGCTTGTCATTTCATCAAATGATGGACTGTTTTAGCTCCATTAATACCCTAAGCCGAGACACTTTTATCCCAGCCTGAGAGTGACTAATGCAGATAGTGGTTATTTGTGCATAAATAACATCAGTGTTTTTTGTGATGTCTGAGTGTGTTGTTATTTGGGAGCTACTCATCGCATCATCAGGGCCCTAAGGGCGTCAACATGACTCTATGACTACACTTTTAATGTTAGCTGGGTGACATCCCGTCTTCACACAATCGTTTGTTCCTATTTAGAAGGAAGTTTTGGGTGCTTGTTACAGCTGAGAGAGTTCGCTGTTTTGTCCAGGATTTTAAAAGAATCCTGGAGTCTGCAGAGTCATCAACAAGTTAAGCGAGAGAAAAAAAGAACAAGATAATGTTCACCCTGGATTCCTGCCAGTGTTGCACCAATTACATGAAACAAATGCCAAATATTGGAGCAGAAAACTCCGACTACTGACAAAGCCAGGTGACATTTAACGTCAGTGAGGCAGTGCTCTCAAGAAGGTCAGAGCTGATTTGAGTCATCTGTTATGTCGAGGTCTTAATATTATACATGTCTTTTGTCTTGCATTTCTTACTGGGATTTGAACAGAAAAAGAAACAAACATGTTTGAGTTTAATGTGAACTCGGATCATGCAGGTAACGCACAAGGATAAGGGTCACTGTTCACCATGTCGGTTATTACGTAATCACCTGATGACCACAATAATTTTGCAGAGATGTCTCTATTTTCTTGTATAAATGCTGAGTTAACAGAAATGCCTTCATTAAAATTGGCTCATTTTAGGTCATTTGAGGGTTGACTGTTGCTGCCATTGTGACATCATTTTGTTGTAAAACTCACCACCAGCTGTTTATCTCAAGGTGACTAAATTGACTGAATTCAGATGGGTATATATTGACTTAAGTGTATGAATTCAGTTGCAGCAACACCATTTGTACTTTTTTTGTTTTTAATTCTGTTAGAAAAGAAACATCTGAACCGGTTGAGGAAGCTGTTTGTTGGATGTGCTGCAGAATGATGGTGGTCAGAGGTGGATCTTTGACCACCTAATTTCCCCATACTGGGAATGACGGGAACAACCATACTTCAATCTAATATTTATGTCACAGTGCAGTTTTATGACAAAAATCAGCAGGAAGGAATTTTTTCTGCTTGTTATCCAAAGTTTTTAGCCAACAAAAATGCATGTATTTAATTCAATTACAAAAATGCCTTATAATTAATAGGCAGTGCATTGTTTTGCATGACAGTTTTTTTCATGTGTGTCTGTTTGTCTCAGACCCAGGGTGGACCAGCATCAACCGAGGGGTCCTGATCTGCGATGAGTGCTGTTCGGTCCACCGCAGCTTAGGCCGCCATATCTCTATAGTAAAGCACTTGAGGCACAGCGGGTGGCCTCCTACACTACTGCAGGTACAGTTAAGAAATTAAAGCAAAGCAAAGACCGAGCACTTGGCTGAAAGATTCAAAACTTCCACACTTGGAGCTCTTTTTTTTTTAAATTTATTTATTTTTTACATTTTTTCTTTAAATTTGGTTTGCAAATACAATTTTCTGCTTTTTTGTTTACTTACTTTTGATGATGAGCCACCACTGAGTCAGCTCTCTGATCTTCTTCAGATGGTTCAGACCTTGGCCGGTAATGGAGCCAACTCCATATGGGAACACAGTCTTCTGGACCCTGCACAGGTGCAGAGTGGTCGGAGGAAACCAAACCCTCAGGACAAGGTCCAGTAAGTATATAACCTACCGGCTTACGATGTGTAGAGTAACACAAACACACAAATTATTCCCTCCTCTTCAAGAGAATTTATCTTGTCAGCTGCACTCAGTCTGTAATGCCTTGTTAATGACTCTTGTTCTGCTCTCATAGTGCCCTTTGCTCCATTACACATTGCGCAGCTTTTCAGGTTGAAATATCTCCAAAGAACAGTCACAAAAAGAGTAACTAGATTTGCAGGAGAAATATTTACATTAAAATTCTACCAGTCTGGAAGAACATTTTACATTATCCATTTAAGCTTCTTTGCGTTTTAACGGTATAGAAGAGGCAGGAAATAGGTTGCATCTCATCTGTTCTGTTCATTGTGACAATCACTTGTCTCTGAGGGGGAATTTCTTTACTCTCCACCAAGCTTTGTGGTTATAAAGTACAAAAATAACAGAAGCCCATACACTCAAAACTTTTACCTTGCTGGAAAGATGCCAAGCTCACAGTTCTTAACATTACAATGACACACCTCTCCACTTTTTGTCATCTTTAAAGTTGTTGTTTACATTTTTAGATTTGGATTTTTACTAATCATTTTACCCCCCCCCCCTTCCTGTTTAGTCCCACTAAGTCTGAGTTCATCAGAGCCAAATACCAGATGCTGGCATTTGTACACAAGCTTCCCTGCCGCGATGATGATGGGGTCACTACCAAGGATCTCAGTAAGGTGAGAGCTCAGTATTTCACTGCTGTAGCGTTGGATGTGCATCGTTTATGGAAATGCAGTTGTACTTTAAAAGCACAAAACATGTTCATTTTGTTTTGGAGTTATAACCAGATACATCAGGAATGAGAAACTCTTTAACCTCGTCGGTTTGCAAGCATGCTCACCATTTTTTATACTGTGTGACACAGGACAGGAAAACTGGAGGAGGCCTGAATGCTTCTGGTATTATGACATCTTTGCACACATTCAGTGGGATGTGGAAATGTTTGGACTTTTGTTTTGTTTCTGTAGTTGTTCACCAGTAGATATGGACATGACAGTAATCATGAAAATGAGTTAAAATTGAAGAAGCTCAGCTTTAATTTTTATTGCATTTACATTATTGTAATTTCCAGCTGGGATAAGTATAACATTTTTCAATTATTTCAAAAGAAAAGTACAAGAATTTCAGTTCATTAATATGTACAGATATCTTTTATAAGGGATCAAACATAACTGTGAAGAACAGGGTAGTTTGTTGAGACTCCTGCAGCGACTTTCAGAAGTCTGGAACCGACTGACATCAGCAGGGACATTTTTCTGCCCTGCCGGTGCTGCAGCTTTCCTCCTTTTTTCTGCAGGATATTTTTGGCTTTGTATTTGTCTTCAGCAGGTGAAATGTTCCTCAGTCATAGTGCGATCAGATAATTGGCCTGTTTTGTTGTGAAGACTTTGACTTTCACCTGTCCTCCAAATCTCTGGAGATGCATTCAGAGTACACTTTAGGTCATTTTTCACTAGTGATGAATAGTTTATTGCAAGTTTTGTTTATCTGCGGCTGGATTATTAATGGCATGATTATTTTCTTCCTGTCATTTTGTTGCAAGTTGATCTTAGCTTCAGTTGTCCAACAAACAATTCAGTTGTGTTAAAAAAAAATTGTTTTTGACAAAGTCAAATCTGACCTTTGAGTCTTGAGCTTGTGAAAGGTGTCGGGCATGCGGTGATTAAGTCTCAGAATTTGCCCAGGGAAGCCTTCTCTTTAAGATACGTGGATAATGACACACCTGACTCCTGGAAAATGTTCTCAAAGCCAAGTTCAGACTGAGTTCATTGTCATCAGATCATTAAAGTGTTCACACGGCATGGCGCACCTTTCTTCTGATCCATACTGAGAGTGTGTTCACACTGCAGAATTGGTCTATGACAAGGGATGTCAGAAATTCTCGAGGCTTTGGAAATAGTTTATTTATTAGTCTTATTTTCTTTCTGCAGGCTTTTTCCTCCCATGCCTCCCCTGATTCTGTCTCCTGTGCTCTCATTGGCTGCGACCCACCAAACTCTCTCTTGCCCCAGAAAATTAGACATATGACTGGAGTCTGGGATGTGTCCGCGAGCTTTTCAAATGACATCTTTTAAGCATTCACATATAAAGATTGATCACAGCCAATCAAACTCAAGTCTGCCCTGAATCTGGGCCGCTTGTCTGCAACCTCCAGCATTTTTCCGCAGTATGTCAATCAGGCTTTAAATCCTGTCCTTTTAACTTGGCTTGTAAATAGTCTTTTTAACCAGACAATGAATCCTGTGCTCAACCACCGCTTTTTCTTTTGAGTAGATTTTCAGCTTTTTTTTTTTTGTCCCAAAATGTTACTTTAACCACTTCTAACATTCCTGCTAACCCTCTGGTTGATTGTCTGGTTTTTTGCAGTCTAAAGATGGTTTGTTTCACTTGCTCAGAGATCTGCTTTGACTGCACACAGTGGGTTCATTGCAGTAGCCTCCAAATGCAGATGTTACCCTTACAGTCAACTTTAAGGTTTTTTTTTTTTTTTTTGGTTTTTTTTTATTGCCAATTTTTGAATATGGAAAAAAATGAAATAATGACTTTTACCTGCCTATCAAGCAGCTTTTGGATGATGTGAAATCTTCAAACAGGTTGTACATCTGAAAATAACATGAAATACCCAATAATTAGAGCCAAGAAACTACACATTAGGCCCATTTTCATGCAATGTGATGGGGTTTTTTTTTTGACAGTTAAATTGCAAACAAATATTGTGTTTAAACATCTTTGGGTCTAATTGCGTAACTCCATTCCCTGCTGAAGAGTAAGATGTTCAGGAATGCTGAAGAGTTTAAAATATTTATGCATGTGGAACAGCATGTCCAAGCACAAAATGTTGTTTTATTCCACCATGCTTATAACCACATGTATGTGCACTAATACAAACACACACCCACACTCCTAGTTGTGAAAACGTCCCCCGCAGGAAGTGTTTCCGGATGACACAGCAGGAAATGTAATGATCTCTGATGCAGTGGGACTCCAGCATCCATAAGAGTTAAGAGCTGCTTGACTTTCTAGTTTTTCTTCACTTCATCTCTTCTTTCTTTTTGTTCCTGCCAGCAACTTCATTCGAGTGTGCGAACGGGGAGTTTAGAGACATGCCTTCGACTCTTGTCTCTCGGTGCTTTGGCCAACTTCTTCCACCCGGTCAGAAAAATCTAATCGCTGAATTTCACCATCTAGAAATAAAAGATACTTTTTATTTGATCTTTTCTTCTGTTGACTGCATTTGTTTGTGCATGTGTGTGTCCTCTTGATGTCCAGGAGAAAGGTACCACTCCACTCCATGTGGCAGCCAAGGCCGGCCAGATCTTGCAGGCTGAGCTTCTGGTGGTGTATGGTGCAGACCCGGGAGCGCCAGATATAAATGGACGCACGCCTATGGACTATGCCAGGTAAGGATGCAGCCCTGTATGGATGATGAGAGACAGAGACTTTACTTTGTTCAAGTTGGCTTACAATTTGTGATAAGCGTGGAGAGTGACTTTGGAGGACTAATACCACATGAAACCAAGGCTGACTGAAAAACCACAAGATTTAGGATATTCTACTCTGGACAAAATTTTCTACAGCGCTTGTAAATCTATTAAAACAGAGTTTTTGACTGGGTAAGTATTTATTCTATTTGTGGAAAGGCAAATAAGGGTCATTTTATTAGATGTTTTGAACATTACAACACAGATGTCACAATGAAAGATTTGCTTTGTATGACGTTTTTCTGAGAAATAGTCACAATTTCAGTATTATCACAATTATGTGTTAATTTCACAACACAAAAATCAACTCTGAACACTTTAACTCAACAGTAAGGTCCATCGTCATTGGCAAAAAACAAAAAAAGTACAATGGCTTGCAGAAGTCTGGACTCTCTTGACTTCTTTTAGTTTATTTCTATCCTTCAATGCTAAATATAGCATCACAATAAAGCAACCAAAAAGTCCCATTCCAGCTAAACATCCTCTGCTTTGTAAATGGATAGAAAAGGGTACTGGACTTCTACCTGGACTTGGGGGCTTCTGTCTGTAAACTGCATTACAAAAACGGTTTTGTATATTTCTTTTAAACCTGAGTGGAGAATTTAGAAACACAGGGAAAAATATCCAGGTAGCTTTATGCTGCCAAAGCAGTATCACTGCTGTTTGAAACTGAAATAATACCAGATAATGATAATACTAATACTAGTTATATTGGACACTGAGGATAAAAATGGTATCTTGCTCATGCCAGCTTAACTTGACACATTGGCTTAAAGCCCAACCTAAGTTATACACAATTACATGATAAGAAATGACTTAACAACTAGTAATATAAGTGTTCCACTTGTCCACTTCCACCTAACTGAGTTTAACCCAGCATTCACCATAACATTAGCCCCTGAAGTGGGTGGTTAGCTTACATGTGGTATTTCCTTCTTTCACTACAAGTTTTATGCCCTGCTTTAGACACTGGTGGGTTGTCCTCCACAATGACACCTTGGTCTTTTTTTTCCCTTATAACCCCCCAAAAAATATTTATATATAAGACAACAATGGTTGAATCTGTTTTTGAGGGTAAAAACTCCTGACTTATCTCGGCAGGACTCTTTTGCAGCTCACATGGACTGAAAAACAGAACAATTAGTGAAGACGTTCAGACACACGCTGTTTTGGAAAATAATGATCATTGATCGTTACTATTAATTATTCATGGCATTTGATACAGCAAATAAATGTCAAAGTAAGTAATTAAGTATAACACTAATTAAGTAAGGCACTAGTCCTGAGTACAGCAGACCCGGTCCTGCTGTCACCTTTGAAATGAGTTATTCTTCAGAGCATGTAGAAAACTTACAAAACCGCTTCTGATTTGTTCAATCTGATTATTTGATTTGATAGTTAAGTTTTTTTCTTTTCATCACACCAGGTCCTGTTGGATTCATACAGTACTACTGACTTTTCTTGTAGTATTATATATTCTTTCAAATAGGTTTTGTTATGAAGTGTGAAAAAAAAAATCCCATGTTTTTCTTTTTTGTTTTTTTTTTTTCCTTTTGTCACTTTAGAAAAATTCCAAGCGGTCTCATGACACAACCCTTCTGTGCAAGTCCAAACGAATAAGTTCACGCTCAGTTTTTGTCTTTGTGTTTTGAACATCTGTGGAATAATTGCACGTATTTGTCTGATACAGGCAAGCGGGTCATATAGAGCTGGCAGAGCGTCTGGTCGAGTGCCAATACGAGCTAACAGACAGGCTAGCCTTCTACCTGTGTGGCCGGCGTCCAGGTAACCCCTTGTATTGGTTGCTTTGCAGCTTGCATGCAGAGAGATGAACCTCTGTAACGTTCTGTCTTGTTCTTTCTCTTTAGATCACAAAAACGGTCATTATATCATTCCTCAAATGGCAGACAGGTATGGATCATGTGATCTTTTTCTTTTTATGTGTGTGTTTGACTCAGTACCATCATCGCCTGGACAATTTGGCTTGGTTGCATAAAAGATCATTTATAGGAGTATAACTCAGCAGCTTAAGTTGACATTCTTCTGTGGCTGCTGCTTCTTTTTGTTGCCTCACACAAACATGAATTTGTGTTGATGTAATTTGTCACAGTGTAATTTAGATTTCTGACCACAAGGTGTCACCAAAGCATTTGGACCTCCCTCCATCCACAAAGATGCTAGATAACAAAGATGTCTTCATTAAACTTGTCCAACTACTGAATGTGCAGATTGATGTACAGATGTTTGGGGGTGTTTTTTTTGGGGAGGATGGAGAGAAGAAAATCCCAATAGTCCATTTAATGAAATAGCCGAACTCCAACACCTGTTTGCTACTGAAATGGATCTTGCTTCTGAGCTGCCGTCTAACTCCACTTTGCATCTGTTCTGTACTGGTGAATGGGTTCTCTCGATAACAACAATTTAAAGCTGTTTTGATGTGGCTTTTCTTCCTCTTCTTTCTGTCTCTTTCTTTTTCTCACTTGTTTTCTGTTCTCTCCATTTCGCTGCGCTTGGTGGAGCCAGAGCTCGTCCTAAGTGCCCAACACAGAGGTATCCTTACTTTCCTTGTTCTGTTTTTTTTTTTATTTCATTCTTCCCAATGAGACCATCCTCTCTACTGCCCAGACCCTTGTTTGTCACCCCCTCTCCCCATCCCTTCCTGTGCATCAGAGATGCTCGGTTTATTTGGGATAGAGCTGTTGCTTCTTCGAAACATAAAGCTATCCTGTTGGATAAAGCATAGAAAACAGAGAACAATGTGCTTAGGAGAATCACTGCTGGAGAATTTAAGTTTTATGTGCTCTCTACTAAAACACAGCAACTAAACAAGACATTAAATTTCAGATTAACTTGTCAAAGCTTTTAAGGTACAAGATTTAGGATCAAGATGAGATTTAGATGCCACAAATGTTATTTTTCAGCGATTTTAGCTCCCACCAGTAGTCATCATTCACTCAAGTTGTCTCAATTTTAAACCCACTGCCTCCCAACCAGTATCTACTTACCCGGTCCCTTCTTTATAGAAAAAAAACCCCTTTTCTTCCTCCTCACTTCTTGCTCGTGTAGCCATTTCCATGTTTAACTCCCTCCCTCCCGCTCTGTCGCTTTCTTCATGTTAATAATGCTTGTTTGACCTTTTTTTTTTTTTGTTTTTTAAAATTCATTTTCTTTTCACTTCTTTTTATTAAGTCTGGACCTCTCAGAACTGGCCAAGGCTGCCAAGAAGAAACTTCAAGCGGTGAGCTACATTTTTGTGATTTAACTGTGTTTACCCAGCAATTCTTACACCAATAAGGGGTTCAGTTCAAAACAGTCCAAGGATTAAGACACTTTGCTTTGGTTTTTATTTTATGTGTACAGAATATTGTCAACAGCAGTGTTTCAGTGCCACTTGGTGCTCCTCTTGGTATTTGTGTATATTTGAAATGCAACCAATGAAATATTTGCGGCTTTCTAAGATAACAGACGGAGCAAAGCTCCATAAATACCCAGGGCTGTGCTCTCTCTGCGTCTTCTATGATTTATTTGATATCTTTGTCAGCTATTTCTAACAGAGAAGAGTTAGGAGAGACCTTTAAAATGAAGCTGGATTTTCTGTTTTCCCGGTAACTTTAGGGTCAATCCTGTGTAATCTGTATGATATAGCTGGTTCACTTCTTACTGGTGTAAATCACCATGGTAACAGGCTGAACGGCTAACCTGATCCAGAGCAGGTTATGTACTAGATTAGAGATCAGTAAGTACAAAAGCAATACCGCTTGAAAAATCAGTTGTCTTGGAAAATGTTCCTCACATTCTGACAATATTAGTTTGCAGATCGTGAAAGGAGCCGTTCTTAGGGATAGATGTATTGTTTTGAGGAAGAAATAAAACCGTGACACTGACCACTCTGAAGTATGTTTTTGAACGTGGTCTTGACTTGTTCTAAAGTCTGTTTCTTCCTACCTGCTGTGTAGCATATGGTGGGGAAGATATGTAGAAATTCTTTGTGTTTCTGAAGAAGGGTGCAGTAGGCTGCTCCGCAGGATTTCTCCATGTCTGCAATTGGGAAGACGTTGCAAACGCTGCCACTTTTATTTGAGCGTGCACTAATTGAGACTGTAAAAACTCTGGGTCAAATTCATATAATTCATACTGTATATAAAGAGATGGACGTAGCCTCCGTGACGTCACCCATAGGTTTCTGAAGAGCTGATTTGAAGCTCGATGGGCGATTCCTACCATCGCCATCTTGGCAGAGGCATGTGTGTCGTCTTGCCCAGAAAATACAAATATGGGCAAAGAGGTGGAGCTGAGAGGGGGGCTGTGAGCGTCATGGTGGATGATTGACATCTAGCGAACTCTTGCTTTCCGTAGCTAAGAGCTAACTGAGCTAACCTGGAGATAACAGGAGCTAACCAGCTAACGGAGGTAAGCAGGCTAAAGCTAAGTCACGTTGTTAACTGGCTAAAAACCGCGGTTGTTCTACATTCTTCTGAATTGAAGCGGGAGGCTGGGTACCTGTCAATCAAAAGGACACGCCCCTAAATATGCAGAACGTCGAGATTAAATTGGAACTGTGTGCATTTCAGGCTAATTTATTTTTATTTCTGAACCCAGAAGGGCTAGGATTGATAGTTATTGCCCCAAATCTCTTTATTTACTTCAGACCGACCCTCTCCGTAGGCTGTCAGATCAGCTTGTGGGCAAAATGAGTGGATTGAGACTCTTCCGTATTCAGCCCCGCCTTCCTCCGCTGCACTACATCGGGAGCGCGCACCACACCTGCTTTCGCCGTCATTGTAACTTATCTCATAAACAGAAGGATTAGGCTAATATGAACTCAATAAAAAAAAAAAAAATTAAAAAAAAAATACAATGTCAACACATAGCATACAGCCCTACATGTTGGAACCTGAATCAGAGCCTGAAAACTAAGTGGAAAACAGCAACCCACAGCAACGAATGCAGCAGGATGTCTCTCTTTGGTAAACTCACCAGCCATCGTTGGAAATAACTTTATCCCACGTTTTCCACCCGCCTGATGTATTTGTACATGCCCTAGTTAACCAGTAGAAGGTAACTAATCACCAAACCTTATCCCCCAGGACGTCACAAGGATTTCCAAGTAGAAAAAAGTCTGTAAAACGATGCGTTTTTCGTCGCTATGGAAACCAAACAGAGAGAGTGCTGGAACTCAAACTCAAACATGCGTTTAGGTGATAAAAAACAGTGCCATTCACATGTCTGATGAGGATTCAACACTGTAACACTGTAGAAAGCTCAGAAAACTCCAAATACCATAATAGCACCCCTTTAAATTACTTTTAAACGGACGAGTTAGAAAAAAATTCACTCCCTCCACAGTTGTCATGAAGGTAAATCTGACCTACTAAACCGAAAATGGATTTTTGAACCAGGCTGTAAACATGTTTATTTCTGCTGTGAAGTTGGCCTTTTTAACATGGGAGTCTATGGGGATTTGCTCTGTTTTGCAGCCCGTAGCGGATAAAGGGGGAACTGCAGTTTTATGCACTTCCGCATAGGCTTCACTTTTAACTACCGAAGGCTCCATCCATCTTTCTTATACCGTCTATCGTCGAATTAGATAACCAGGTTTGTCGTACCATATTTCCAGGTGATGAAGACGTTTTGGGATATGTTTATCACGCTTCGTTGTACAGGCCTCTAGTGGTCTTTGATCTCTTTTTTTAAAAGGAATAAAGGAAATACATTAAATTGTCAAGATCATTCCCTGTAAAAGCTTACATTCTGTCTTGATAATTTCTGTCTTCATTTCTCTCTTAGTTTGTTTGTATGTATGCAAAAAAAAGCACAAATTGATCTTTTAATGTGTTCATTTATTTTTAATGGATTGTAGCTAAACAACCGGTTGTTCGAGGAGCTAGCGATGGATGTTTATGATGAGGTGGATCGCAGAGAAAACGATGCAGGTGAGTCCCAACTTTTAGCTCCTGTATTGTAATGTTGGGACGGCTACATGGAGGTGTGTGGAAAAGGTGATCTTTACAGTACAACACATCTCCACCCAACATTATTGACATGAACTTTGGAAGATGGAGCAGAGAAAAAGAAAATAAGCACTGATGCAACAGAGAGAGCGAGCTTGTAGGAGGGATTGAGGAAGACAGTAAGTTAGTGTAGAAGAGGAAGGCCAAATGGAGTGAGGGCAGGAGGAGAGTCGGCGCGAGGAAGCGCCTTACAAATTCTTGAGTCTCTCTCCTCCCCTTCAGCTCTTTTGCTTTTTTCCTTTTTATCTCTCCCTTTCCTCCAATAACAAATTGCCAAATTGTGCTTTTTTTGACAGAAGCACAGCAGGTAAGTAGCGAGGACACACTCACACACAGACACACTCAGTTTAAGACCACTAAACTGTAATGTAAGGACTAGACCTTAAGTTTGGATATTTTCTGCAGCCTTTTTGCTGAACTTTGTTTATGCATGTGTGGGTGGATGGACTGGTTTTGATGTGGGTGGCTGCGCAGGCTCTGACCAAGATGACCTTGTTAAACACACACACTTAAAGTCCCCTTTTTTCTGGATGTTTTTCGCTTCTAGTGTGGTTGACGACGCAGAATCACAGCACTCTGGTAACAGAACGGAGCGCCGTCCCTTTCCTTCCAGTCAATCCTGAATATTCAGCCACACGCAACCAGGTAAACACACTGCACACTCCTGTAAACAGCCAAATAAGTGTGTGTAAACATAACGAGACCGTCAGTGGAATTTGTTTTGCTTCAGGCAGTTAACAAATGTAAAAAAATGAAGTGAGAGAGGCTACAAGCAGGAAAGTTAAGCAATGTGTAAAAGAAAAAGCAGTGAATGTTTGTAGGGGATGTTGAGAATGAGCGTAAAATTAGCAAAGGATGTTCTTCAGCTGTAATCTGTCTGTGGCCCTGCCTCCTCTTTCCCCACGAGAGAATCCTTTTCTTTCATTCTTTCCTTATTTCTTTCTTTCTTTTTTCTTTCTTTATTAAAAATTGTGTGTCTCAGATGTATAAACAACACCCACATTTCCATGCTTCCTGCGCTCTGATTGGATAGCTTAAAGCAGCTTTTATTTATGGTGAAGATCAGACAAAAATGGCCAAACTGAGTGGAGATTTTTATTACTTCATTTTGTCCTGCAGAGCTGCATAAAATTAATTGTGCACCACTTTGTAATTATTCTCAGGAACACTGCTGGAAACTGTCCTTTTTATTCTGTCAGGCAGATTCCAGCGTGCTTGTCTAATTGCATGGTTTATGTTTCTTTGCACACAATTGCGTCTCCATGAGCACAATCTTGGAGCACACAAGCGCTGCGAGAATGACCGTGTTTTTCCGCAGCACATGGTCATCGACCACAGGCACTGATCCATTGACTGTGGGCAGCATTTGGTTTGTGCTCTGCTCAGCTCACTGTTAGAACATACAGCTGGATTTTAAGCAGCTGGGCCAGCGAGTGAATGCATTTCAAATATTTACCAGCCGTGCTCGCTCATCTCTCAGGGTCGACAGAAGCTGGCCCGTTTTAATGCCCGAGAGTTTGCCACACTCATCATCGACATCCTGAGCGACGCCAAGAGGAGACAGCAGGGAAAAGGTCTCAGCAGCCCTACTGGTGAGCCGGGGAAGATGGGAGGGTCGCTCATATTAATGCATGCATTTAAAGATTTTTAAAGTCTAAAAAAAAAAAAAAGAAGTAATTTGGTATTTCAGAAATGTTGCTTTGTTGTGTTGCTTTAAAAAAAAAAAACTTAAGCAGAGTTTCTTTTAACCAGACCCACTGGACCTGGGCATCGATGATGATCAGCACGACTATGACAGCGTAGCTTCTGATGAAGACACAGACAGCGAGCTGACCACCCAGAACAACAACAACACACAACGCAGCAATCGTGCAAAGGTAGATAAATATCTATACAGCACCTCGCTACATACTTTACGTACAACCTTTTACCACAGGAGAGTTTTAATGAATCAAACAGGCCTTTTTCATGTTATTATTAACTATGTTACCACACGGCTTAACACATGCACACACACACGTTGTTACACTAGTAGTTTCCGCTGCTCTTTTTGCTTCTGAGTGTTTTAGAACAGTTTATAACAGCTTTTCCATAAAACGACTGCCTCTCCCAGCATGCTTTGCGGAAAGCCGCTACAGCCGGGGCTGCCACATAGCTGCCGAGTGACATCATCAGCTATTCAGGGTTTTAGTGAGAGAGGCATTGTTCATACACAGAGTTTGTGTATTTGGAGGGGAAAGAGACAGATCAACAATCGTGTTTTTCTGTCCATCTTTATGTGATCAAACTAATTTTAGGATTCATGAATGGTGCAGAACCAACGTGAAGTTGAAAAGGATGGATAAATAATAAATAAAGAGATTGGAAAAGTGGAAGTTGTAGGAAAGGGTAAAAAGGCAGAAAAGAGAGTGTGCTTCAGGGTCACAGGAAGTGGGGGGAGGAGGGTGTGCTGAGAGCTAAGAACCAAGGCTCTACTGTCCACATGGGAGTGGGATCCTGCCTACAAGCCAGCGCTCTTCTCTCACGCAGCTGTATGCTTTGTTTACACACAGCTCAAAAGGCTGTAATTCAGACTCTGTAATCCCACTTTAACCCACAAAATGCACAAGTAATCCTTTTTTATTCATCATAGTGACTGCTTTTAATCCTTATAACTCAGCTAGCTACCCAGCGCGTAGAGCAACAGGTTCTCTGGAACTGTAAGGATTAAGTCTTTGGGAAAATTGTGATCGGAAGCTTCCCTTTTAGTTGATTTCCTGAAGTTTTTCAGGCATGTTCACTTTGCAATCCAGCTAAAAACTATAGCATTTATTCTGAGACTCTGTGGTAAACCCGCAACGAGTGACAGTCATGCTCAACCAGGAGAAGCCAATGATCAACAAGTGAGCCGAAGGTTGTGTGTGTCTGCCAAAAAAACCCCCCTAAAATAACATTATGGCTGGAATAAAGCAAAGAAGACATTTGTTTTTTATGTCCAATGGTGCCAAAAACAAGCTGACTTAGAATTAGAGGATAGTAGGTAAATGCAAGCATAAATAACTGGATGAAAAAGTGTAAATATGTAAGTAGGTTTCTTTATGTCTGTTTGTTTTAATGTCATTATTTTCATGTAAAAAAGACTTGAGAGAAGAAATGCAGATGAGAAAAGGCCTGGTCACTGTCTTATTTCTACAAAGTCATGATAATAAAGGTCATTGTGTTTATGATACTACATGATTTGATATAGTCAATGGACTTGTATTTATATAGCACTTTTCCAGTCATTCCAGTCATGTTGACTACTGAAAGCACTTTACACTACTCGTTACATTCATCCATTCACACACACACACACACACACATTCATACCCCGATAAGCAGATAGGGGGACAACTTGGGGTTCAGTGTCTTGCATGTTGTCATGGAAAGTGATCTCTCAAATTTCCAGTTAAAAGACGACCACTCTTCCTTCTGAGCTACAGCTGCCCCATTATTCATTCACTCACATAATTTTGGCCTCATAATCTTGCAATTTAGGCTGCCCCCCCCCCCCCCCCCCCCCCCAAAAAAAAAAAAATTGGTTGTACGTTGAGTGATCAAAAAGGGTTAAGCTTCTATGTGCATTTTACAGAAATAAAAAAAAAAAAAAAAAAAAAAAGACTGATGGATCACAGATTGTAATAGATGGCTTGGAGCTTTAAAGGTTAATAAATACCACTGAACAAATTGAGTTTTTAGTTTCTATGTTCTCACTCTGTCCATGTTTCTATGTCCACCCGTCTTCTATTTTCCTCCTTATTGTGTCTTTTTCCTCCTGCGGACTCAGAGTATGGACTCATCAGACTTGTCGGACGGTCCCATCACCCTGCAGGAGTATCTGGAGGTGAAGAAGGCCTTGGCCTCCTCAGAAGCCAAAGTGCAGCAGCTGATGAAGGTCAACAACAACCTGAGCGAGGAGCTGCGGCGGCTCCAGAAGGAGGTAAGGAGGACGGAGTGGGAAAGACTGGGATGGATTAGAGACTGCGACAGAACAAGGTCAGCATGATGGAGTGACAGCTGAATATAGAAATAGTTTTACAAGTTGATTTATTTATATTTAAATTCTGACAGGGTTTTTATTTGACTCCACATGGATTTCTCTGGAAGATTTATTTAGGTGATGTTTGGAAGCTAAACTAGCTGCCATTGTCATGTTAGGCTGCAGGGCTACAAACACTCATTTTTATTTTAGTCGTTTTTACTTAAGTTTCAATAAAACTCATCACTTGGTTGCTTCTTTTGGTTTCCTGTGAGTCGTCCTCATTAGTTCAGTGTTTCCATCAGCGGATTACGGTGCTGGCCTTCATGACCCATGATTCACACCGGCTGTCATCACTTGGTGTTGCCATTTGTAGAAAAATCCAACGCAAATGTTCACTTTCACAAACAAACACTACATAAAAAGCAAAAATTGTATCACAATAGATGGTAATGAACAGTAACAGTGCAGACAAACGTCATTTCCCCTCATTGATCCTTAAAAGAGAAATGTACAGTACTGTGCAGAAGTGTTGAGCCGCCACTGGCTTTCTGTTTCTGTAAATGACATTGAGTCATAGCTGGTGAGGATTTCACCTGTTTTCACTCCAGTTTTGGTACCTGATTATTTTCAGAGGAATTTATTTACACTTTTAAGCCACTTAACACTGACCTATGAATCATCTAAGTATGCAAAAAGCACCAAACTCAAAGGATGAACCAGTGTTGAGTCTACAACTGGGAAAATAACTCATTTTATCTAGTATGTTTAGGTATGTTGTTCTAAACCTCATCTGAAATGGTTTCCATGGATGGGAGACCTGTTCAAATTTGACCTTTTTCATCAAACATATGCAAACTGGCAGGCATAGCCAAGGTCCAAGATCAAAATAACTGGTGTATTTATTTAAGTTAGACCTTGGAGAATGGGGGAAAAATATCAGTTTGCATATGTTTGATGAAAAAGGTCAAATTTGAAGAGGTCTAAGTGGCTCTAAAGAAGCCAGTTTTTAGGAAGGAAAGCAGGATGAAAAGGTTGCTAAATAACACAAAAACTGGTCTGAATATTAGTGGCAGCAGGCGTTGTAGGGATGAAATCTCACCAGAGGCCGGTGTGGGATCATATTGTTTACTGCATGTCACCATCAGGTAATTCAAGCGAACATGTGGTTGTCTAATCTGATAACTTTTGTCAGACAGCATTTATTTTATTACAGGAAGTCTGATTATCACATCTCGTTTACTCTGCAATTCTTACAGGAAGGCATTAAAAAGGCAACAAAAAGAAAGAAAGACAAAGAAAATCAATATTTTTTGCAACTTGAGCGGAACAGAAAAGACAAACATGAAGCTGTGCAGCAGAGGGAAGTCAGACTGTAAATGAAGCACAGCATTGTCATGTAGTTTATTTTGCAGGATTATTAACTCCCACATTAGCAGCTAAAACTACAGGGGCCCCATGTTCAACAAAGACTGCAAGACTGTAACAGGAAGTTGCATCACTAGAAATGCACATACGCCAAAAGAAATCCGATACTGCAGTGGAAAATGTTTAGTTTAGTTTAGTTAAGTTTATTTAGGATCCCCATTAGCTGTAGCAAGCTATGGCTATTCTTCCTCGCACAATTATTACATTAAAAAAACAAAGACTTTGTTACACAGCACATCAGCACTTCAGTTCAGCTCAGCCTTGATGAAGGTTATAAACAGATTCAGAGGAGCATCCAGACAGGAGGTTTGGAAAGCACATGTTTCAGTAGACTACTGTACCCCTTCCCATTTTATAATGGGATGATACTGGCTCAGGATTTTTCCACGGTACTGTTCATACAGGTATGTAGTGCAGCCCTCCACTGCTTGGTCAGACCTAATCCTGCCTGTTGGAGTGTATTTACTTCCTACCCCCCAGCTCTGATGTCAGTTGCTGTGTGAAGCCCTGTTTAAGCCTTTTATTCAGCCTGTGATTATGGATGCTTGTTTTTGACCTTTCAGTTTATACGCTCCCCCCCCACCCCATCCCTCCCTCCCTACAACCTTCCCATGTTCCTCCCTCCATCTTCCCATCCCTCCCCACTCCCTTCCCACTCTCCCATAGATCACCCGGATGCAGACAGAGAACAGTGCGCTACGGGGGAGCCAGCAGGCTGGGGGTTCAGCAGGCCATGGGGTAGGGGGTCTAGGTGGGGGAGGGGGGGGAGGAGGAGGAGGCCACTGGCCAGGGGGTGTGATGCATGGAGGAATGAGCGGAGGGGGATTAGCTGGGTTCAGTCCAGGAGCAAACCCTCCGGGGCGCTCCGTGCCCTCCTCAGCCACCCCTCACCCCCACCCCCACCGGAGAGAACGCCAGGCTTACTCTATGTATGAACCAGGGGCTGCCCCCGGCCCCACGGTCCATGGTCCCCCAGCCCTGGACTCCCGCCTGCAGCCCTTCAGCACACCCACCGTAAGTTAGAATCCCCCCCCAAGATCCTTTTTCCCACTTTTCTATCGGGGGCCCTGATTGGCTGTCCTTGGCCTGATTAAGTGTGTGGGGGGGGTAGTCCAGTCCTGATCTCTGCATTTCCCTCCCTACTTCTCATTAACCAATCCTTCTCTTTCGGAGGTCGAGCCGTGCACGATCCCCACTGAAATTCTCCCGTGTTAAAAAAAAAAAAACGATTTGACATCCTAACAGTTGGACGCGATGAAGTGCACAAGCACGACCTTCAGGAGAAAGATGGATCTAAATGGAGAAAGTTTCATCTTATCTTCTGCCTGGCAATGCCTCTGATGTTCTGCTCTGTTGCCTGCACACTTTACAGCCTCCCAGGTAGCTCTCCTGCAGCAGCCTAAACCTGGAAAACACACACATTTACAAGTGCATGAACACACTTGCATTTAAAAAAAAAAAATATATATAGAAACATATGTTTGTTTTCCAACCAAGTAGGGAAACATGTTCAACGAGGTTTCTGATGGTATGGAGAGCTCTTCAGCCTTTTGTGTCGTGACAGCAAGCAAACACAGAAAGTCAGCTGCACTCTTAATCACTCAGTCTGATGGAAAACATCATCAGCGTCCGCCTCACCATCTCTCTTTGCAACGTTTTACCTGTTTGTCTGTTTTCTGTCTCTTCACCTTCTGTCTCTCCGTCGCTCGCTGCAGTGCAGCCGTGCATCCTCCGGATGTAAGCATCCTGTCTGTCTTTGCACTGCTTGCCATGTCATCTTCAGCATAGGATGTGTGTCACATGCTGCTTAATGTGCACTGTAGTTTTGCAAATTATCTGCAGTAAGTGTGCTGGTAGTGTGATTCTTTTTTTTATATATCTATATATATATATATATATATATATATATATAGATATATAGATGCAAAGTAGAAGCTCGTAATGATGTAGTGTTCATGGAGCTGAGTTATTAAAGTAGAAAGGCATGTAGTCATGATGGGACGATGCGTGAGCTGCTGGTTTTTTATCTGGATCTTGTTTCTCTGCTGTTTATCTTCTTTCTCTTTGTCCTCGCTGCTCTTTTCCTGCCTCGGCTCATTTTGTAAATTTCATTTGTCTGATCTTTCAATTTCCCCCCTCATCTCCTCCTGATGTCATCTCTACTCCCCCTCCCCCTGTTCCCTCTGTGTGTTCCTTTGTCTTTTCAGGTAAGGAAGGGCGGCACGGGAGGTCCAGGATCGTATGGAAGCCAACATCTGTCTGGATCGACATACATGGTGAGCGATCATCAGAAGGTTTAGATCAGACTTTGTGTGTTTTACTTGATCAAAGTGTTCCCTGTTTTTCCTGAAAACTTGTATCTAACTAAATGAGTCAACCAGGATGTTGTGGTTAATTTTTCTGAATTGTTCCCATTCCATCTCTTTAGGTCCCGAAACCAGAGAAACACGGCAGTGGCACAGACAGCGACTATGACAACACGCAAACATATGATCATTCACTAAGGTTAGATTCATTAAATGTGCTGTTTGTAAGGTTTTTTTTGTATTTTTTTAATGGTTGCATGAGATCTGATAAGAATCCAAGTGTTTTTTCTTTAGTACCGCTCGCAGCAGTGAAGAAGAGGGTCGTGGTGAGTCTGAGGAAGGGGGAGTTGGGGATGCAGGAGAGCCAGATCCTACCCTGCCCTGCACAGAGGATGTTATACTGAAGACTGAGCAGGTGACTAAGAACATCCAGGAGCTGCTCAGAGCTGCTCAGGAGTTCAAACATGAAAGGTAAGCCAAAGACTCCCCTGAAACAGTTTAAAACAGATGTTGTTCCATCTGTGGCAGCCTGACAACCCGTCAAAAAACCACTGTATTACTGTAGATTGTTCATATAAACCAAAACCTGCTTGAATAAAACCTTGCCTGGATGTTTTTCCTGGATTATTCCTGCAGCTTAAAAGTGCCAGTAACTGCTTGTGGTGCTGTTGTGACATCACATTTGTCTTATGCAGCAACAGATGGACTTGCTCATTCTCAGCCTGTAAAGCAGGAGCTGGAACTCTTGGCCTTGAGAGCCGTCGTCCTGCAAGTTTTAGATGTTTCCCTGTTTCGTAGCACTTGAATTAAATTGTAAGTCGCTGTGTAGAACTCGATAAGCTGTTTAATTTAAGTCAGGTGTGTAAATGCAGAGAAAAACCTGTATTTATAGGACAGTGGCCCTCAAGGACCAGGGTCCCCACTCCTACAGTAAAGTGTTCCCAGCAGGGATCATAAATTTAACCTTTTCCAGAGTAGCAAGAGGCAAGGAAACTTATTTGGATTGGTGAACTAAAAGAAGTACTCGTGAACTTTGGCAGATGACTAATTCAGCATCTGTCTTGAATCCTCCTGATTCAGCTGTAATGTGATGCTTCAGGCTGGAAAATAAGTTGAAGTGTGGTTTCCCAGCCTGCTGGGCAGGGTTATAGTTCCAGGAATGTACAGAATGAATATAATCGTGCCATCAAATCGAGTCAGAAAAGCATATTTTAAGATCAGAAAGTTACATGCTACTTTTAAAGTTTCCAAATTGGCTCTTTTATCTGTAAAAGTATCACACTCCTGTAACCAGTAACACATCGGTTGTTGTTTATTTGGCCATACAGACAACCTCGCCGCTTTGCTGTGGATCACTAAGAGGCTCAGAGCTGAAGTTTCTCACAAAGCTTGACGTCTCTGTTGCGGCTCGCAGTAAAACATCTCATCACCCGAGTCATTGTTTTCATCTTTCTCATTTCTCTCCTCAGCTTTGTTCCCTGTTCTGAGAAGATCCACTCAGCTGTCACTGAGATGGCTTCCCTCTTTCCCAAAGTAGGTTCTCTCTGCTAACGTTTTATTTTTACCCTCCGTTTTTTTCTGGTTGCAGTCTGTCTTATCTCGATCAGTTCACATTCTCTGCCCGTCCACCCCATGAGCTGGCCTTTGATCGTCTCTATCTCTCCGCAGAGACCGGCTTTGGATGCGGTCCACTGCTCTTTACGCCTGTTGGCTTCCAGTGCCTCTCGGCTGCAGGTGGAGTGTCGTAAGGCGGCGCCCTTGGAGCCCGGGGCCCCTCCGGTGGACTACCAGCTCCTCACTCAGCAAGTCATTCAGTGCGCCTACGATATTGCCAAGGCTGCTAAGCAACTAGTCACCATCACCACTCGTGAGAAGAAACAGTGACCCAGCTGGCGCCTAAACAGAGAGAGGCGGGATCAGTGCATGAGAGGGGCTTTCAGGAAAGCGGGACAGTACGAGCACACTGTGGAGGAGAGGATGAGGAAGGTGGAGCGGCAGGGTGAAAGAAAAGATACATCAGGAAGATGCATGGGCAGGAAGCGAAGTATTGATTGTTTTAAAGAAACGCTACGATAAGAAAAAGGAGAACGTCCACACGTGGGAGTGGATGTGGGGAAGGATCCTGCAGCGAGCGAATGAACCGTTGGAGTCAGACGTGTGATAAACCGCCGAAACTGTGACCAGCATACATGAACTACGACGGTGGCGATGTACATTGGACTGGATCCTGAAATGTTCCCGTTTTATTTATTCTCATCCATCACTCGTCGCCCTCTCCGTCCTCCTCCTCCTCCTCCTCCTCGTGCCGAATCCACCCAGAGGAGGGAGGCAGTGTGTGCTGGAAGAGAGGGAAGTGGATAGATGGGCCATGCCATCTCCATCCCTGGCAGGATGGGCTTTCACAGAGGGGGGGGCTCCAGCTTTCTTCTGACACGCCACCCCCCCCCCCCCCCCCCCCCCCTCCTCCTCCTCCTCCTCCTCGTCATTGGTGGTACACAGCATGACCTGGCATGTTTTCATCTCTTTCCTCTCTTCTGTTTCTTTTATTTACCCGTCGAATCTGCAGATCAGCCTGATTTGCACCTCTGAGGATAGAGAAACTTTTTTTTTTACTGACTTAAAAACACTTACACTGGAATAATTGTGATTTATTTGTTGTTATTGTTTATCATGTCTATTGTTATTTTTTGAGGGGGATTTTTTTTTTTTTTTGTATTGATAATTTTACTGACTGTAATTTTGGTTTGAACTGTTTATATGTTCATTTTAATGTCTCATGAACATGATTCTTAGGGAGACTGGTGGGAGTATGTGGCAGCCTCTTACTGGAATAGAAGTAGACATGCACACAAAAAAAAAAATCTGTGAGACGGTCCCCAACATTTATCAAGCGCTCTTCTTCAGGGTGAAGTTTTTTCTTTGTTTGCTTTTTTTGGGCCGGGAGGTTGAACAAGTTGCCAAAGGAGAGTGGATATCGAGACCTTTTCTTTACTCTGTGATGCGTCAGACTCTGGATCAAAACGCTCATTTTGTGTGTCCTCTGTCTTATCAAGCTTGATTTCTCCTAAAAACGTCTCGACTCATTTGTCAGAGCTAGTGGAATCATCTCAAAATGCAGGTGAGGATCATTTGTGGTGCCAAGCAGGACAAGCATAAATAAAACACTAAAGTTCAGCATGTGTGTGAGGAATGAATCTGACAGGCGCTTCTGCTACACAGCAGCCATCATTTGCATGCATGCTAGAAAATGGGGAGATCCCATTACAAAACAGATGAAATACTGGATGTTGCAGTTGCGCTTTGAGCAGACCTGTAAGAAGCACCAGATCTGGTATCACGGAAGGGGAAACCCTCTGATTTGCTATGTTTTTAAGTGCTTGATTTAATCAGTCGTGTATTGTTATAAGACTGGCACGATCAAGCCAGCGAGCTGTTGTGCGGCTCTGACGGCCTGATCTGGGCCACAGGCGTCACTTTGAGCTCTTTGTCTCTTAGCTAACAAGAGATTGGGAACAAATTTTCTTTTTTTTTTTTTTTTTTTTTTTTCCTGGTTAAAAAAAAACAAAAACAAAAAACAGTGCACTTACCCTACTGAGTGATTAAAGTTTGTACTGTGCCGAACAAAAATCATTTCTAAGTACGGATCGTCTTGTTTAGATTCAGCTCATTTCCATCTGATCTGGTCTTTTTTTCCAAAGTGTTTGTGGTTTTTGTATAGGCTCTTGCTTCTGAAATGGCACTCAGAGGGCTTCTGCATGCCTGAGTTCTCATCTGAGATGAGATCAAACAGCTCCACGCAGCTCCATGCAAGCTGCACACACTTAGAGGCAACACCAGACTTTCTTCACTTCTGCTCTGTCCACCTGATATACTTTTTGGGTTTTTTTTTCCCTCCCTTTTTCTACCTGAAACCATTTGGGATCACCGACTGTCCTCTTCCCTTTGTTAGCCACGTGGCTGAACACGCCTCTGTAGGGAAAAGTTGTCTGTTAGACTTTGAAATGTATTGTTTGCTATTGAATGCCTTTGCACATCATCTCCTGTTTGACTGACTGACTTACAGCGATCTTAAGACTGCTGAAATGACAATTACTTCCACACACACACACATACATACACACACACACATACTTTCTGGGGGGGGGTCCGTCATGAAGCTCGGCTCCTTCAGTCATGAATGCCCATGTTTTAGACTAGAGCCATATATATATATATATATGAACATTTATTTTCATGCTACATTTTATATTAAGCTACATGTTAGGGTTGTTTGTGAGATATTTATGTTCATCTTTTGGCCTAAAAGGGCTCCATGCTGTGACATCTGCTCACCCAACCTTCATTCATCTCTTAAATCTTGACACCTGATGTACTTTTTCCAAGTATTGTATGGTTATGCTGTGGTACTGCCCTCGGGTGTAGTCATACTGTACATATTAACAATCCTACTAGAGATCCACGCGAAGCGAAGAGGAACAACACGGATCTGGATGATTTTAGCAGCATGGTCTCAGTTGCACTATTTTCAAACACCAGCTGGTTCAAGTAGGATCTGCTGAATGCATTGCACTCTCCCAAAGGTCTTAGTTTAAGTACATTAGGTGCAGGATGCAAGGTTTGATTCTGGGATTGGCTTTTTGGGAAAAGGCCTAAAGCGCACTTTGGCTCAGCACTACAGTCATCTCAATACAACTGGACAAAGGGCCCAAAAACGCACACGGCCTCGTCCTTCCGAGAGTTAATGGACACTGCATAGGGTGCCTCTAGTGTGAATGTTAAACGCTTCCATCAACTCATGTTTCTTGACAAACTTTCTACACTTACGTCCAGTATTTATTACATACTTTCTAACATCCGACACACCCTGAACTTATCAGTTGGACCAATACATGCACAAGTAAAGAAATTTATTTATTTTTTTTTTTTTTTTTACACACACATACACACTCTTCTGTTATCGGCCACAGCCATGCATTGTGGCCTGGACTGTTGCTGTCCCTCTTTGTTCACAACTCTGTGCTTTGTGAGATGGGTGATGGGAGAGTTATCTTTGAACAGAAACACATTAAAATCTGTATAAAGTAGAGAAAACAGTGGCTTAAACGGAAAAAAAAAAAAAGGTCAATAGTAATGGAAACTCATAAGCTGTACATTTGTAATAAAATAATAAAACAATTTAATTGACCTGGGACTGGCTGCGTTCGGTTTCTTAATGTGTGGATGCTCTTTAGAGATTCAGTCACGCTGATCTTAGTTCATCTGAGAAGCTGACATGAAGCCACACCAAGGCTAAGGATTGCACTAGAAACGTTTTATTCATTTTCATTTAAAAAAAACAAAAAATACTTAAACAAAAAATACACTTTAACTTCTACATGGGCATGATTAAAGATTTCTACCCTGAAAACAGATCAGATCGTTGTCTTCAGCCTCTGACAGACATCAAACCTATGCTGGTGAAACTAATTTACAGCAAATACAAATTTCCGTAGAAATCAAATGACAAGTTAAAATAGTGTTAGTTTGCTAAACTTCTAATATTGACCAAATAAAAGAAGCAGCTTTGTGAATGGAATTTGATTTTGGCTGCTCAAAATGCTAAGACAGTTTTTATTTTGTTTTGTTTCTAACCTCAGTGTGGAATTCAATTAGACAAATGAAAAGTAGACAAAAACAATAAAATACTTTAATTATAAAAGGGAAGTTGCAATGTTATATATTATACCTAGAAGATATTGCCTTGTTCCTGAGGGCCATGGCTGCAGCCGGGAACCATACCTGGTATATTTCTGTCTTGCAACGGACTTGATGAAGCCTCGTTTTGAACACAGTTTCTTCGCTGTGTTGTGTAGAAGAAAAGTTCATTGTCTTCAGCAGATCGTGCAGTACTGGACAACAGTTATTCCCTGCTCAGAAGCCACCGTCTTGATTAGTTCATTAAACTTATTTAAGTCTTTGGCTCTGATGCTGCTGCAGAGCTGATTGCACTTTCCTCAACAGACTTGTAGAAGATCTGTGTTTTGATTTCTCCTGCTCCTCCTGAAGTCAACAAATATCTCTTTTGTTTACTTTGCATTCAAGATGAAGAGACTGTTTTTCTGCACCATATCACAAATTGACTGACCAGTTCTTTGTACTCCGCTTCTTGTCCATCATTGATGCGCCCCACAACTGCAGAGTCATCAGAGTACTTGGTTGTATGGGAAGTCTGAGGTGTACAGTAAACAATGCTTGTTGCTGACAACCATCACCGACACACAAACTGTGGTGCGTTTGTTAGGTTGTCATGAAGCCAAGTGTTTGTGGAAGTTTCCAACTAGAATTTATGACGTTTCTCATAAAAACGGAGCAGACTAATTTGTATATAAAACATTTAGGAAATCAAAGAACATGATCCTCCAAGTGCTTCCTGATTTGTTCACAATAGAATACACAATATATGAAATATCTAAGACTAATTGCTTTTCAAGTTTTCTATCAATATTGCATTGATGTTGTCATTTTTAATGGCCTTACATGATGTAAAAAACCTGTTTAAATCGTGTGAATGTCAGTTCACTACTATACAAAGCGTTGCTTACAACAGCAACTTTTATCTTACACGTAAAAAAACATGATAAAACTATTTAAAAAAATAAAATTTAAAAAAAAAGTTTTACTGCTTTGGATCCACTATGATGCCTGTTTGGGAGCTACTGTTTAAAAAGCAGCTTTCCTTTCAGCTGAATGATGGTTCTGATCTCCACTGGTCCAAATGCAACCTGTGAGATAAGTCCTCTGGAGTCTAATTAACCTGGACATCTTAACTAACTGTAACAGACACCTTCAGTGTTTTTAATCTCAAGTTATCACATAGCAATACTTTCTCCTTTCTGATTCCGCTGCAACCAGAAACCTCTGGGACATGTCTGCAAACTGACACGTTGGCCATCCTTCCTGTTGTTCTACGGATGCTCGTCTGAGCTGGAGGAGCTCGGCAGGAGAACGCATTCTTGCCTTTGGCCTCTTTTCCTCCTGCGCTTTGCAATTCGCAACCTCCTGCGGATTACATCTAAAAGACAAAACACGGAAACTAAATGTCTGATCAGTCTCAGCGAATTAAAACGAGTGCCAAGTCGCGGCACCCACCTGCGACGCTGTCGTAGTCCTGCCGCGGGTCGTGCCAATACAGACTGGGCGTGGTCCTCCAGTGGCGGTACAGGCGAGTGTGCAGAACTGACAGTGTGAGGAGTACCAGCAGGAAACCCAGCGCTGCTGCTGCCCACACCGCCTCGTCTGACCTGGGAGTCCTCGGCAGGCCTCTGTGCACAGCAGCGGCGTGGGTCTTGGTGCAGTCGCAGCGTTCTCCTGCTCTGCAGCTGTCGCAGTCCTTGCTGTTGGCGTGGCTGCGGTCGGCCGGTTGGGGGTTTTGTTGCGGTCCAGACATCGACTGGGATTTAGAAGTGGGATTAAACCCAGTGTTTCCCCCTTTTTGGGGCCTGTGTGTGGCCACATGCGTCTGTTCATGCTCCACCTCTCTTTCTTCGACATTGACTGCTTCTTCGTCCTTTCCCTTGCTGCGTTTAGCAGAGTCCTCATCTTTCTGTTTGACTGAGTTTGAGCCGTCATCTTCGGAAGCAACGGCCAAGGCTTCACGCCCGGCTGAACTGATCCGTTTCCCGTTCACACCATCTGCAAACACACCTGTCCCTGCAGAGGCGGCTGCTTGTCTGACATCTATGTCTTCATGACTGGGCGGAAGGGTTTCTGTCTGCACCACTAGCCTGTTTGTCTCAGACTTGGAGGCTCCGAGTCCTACTGAACCAGTATTAAATGTGCTTTTAGAGCCGTTTGAGACCAAACTATTAATGGTCCATGATGTGAGATTCTCGTTTTGTTTCTGGACCTCTGACGGAAGGGTTTGCCTTGGAAAGGAAGCATCTAAAAACGTTTGTTTCTCTGGAACTGAATCTGCTCCAAGTGAGCTGCTGTGATTCTGGGAGGTGGTTTTGCTTGTCTGATTGGTTAAAAGATCCAAAACATTTAAGGTATTGCGTCTTTTGTTATTTTTTCCTTCCGTTTCTCCATTGGCAGCCCTTTTCCCCCTGTTTTTATTTCCCATTTTCATGTGCATTAGTTGCCTCCTCTTCACGTGGAGCTCTGACTGGACGGTTCCTCTCAGCAGAGAAGAGATGGTTTCCTTGCAGCATCGCCTCAGAGTCTCCTAAGGATTTCCAAACACCATTATTTATCTTCCACCATTATAATATAACTGTTTGACTTTTTTTTTAGTTGCTATATTATGTAAATCAGCTAAATTTTCCCAACCTGCTTGATTGTTGAGCGCTCCAGCCGGTCCGGACCTGCTGACCGGATCAACAGGAGGTTGTACATCATGGTCTGAGCCTCACCATCAGATGCATTTCTTGTGGTTTTTGTGGTCTGCAGCCAATCACAGATGTCTGGCGAGGCCACAGTTCCCAGCTCCAAAGTACGGCCCCAGGATACCAAAGCTAAAGGCTGAGCAGAGTGAACATAACGTCAGAGCCTGTTTAACTCAACATTTAATTAAATAAGTCATCTCTACGAGGAAGAATTAAATCCCGCAGTAACAACTGAAGCAACAACACAACGGTGATCCGTGTGGATTAAGTTTGCTTTTCAGTTGCTTTTGCAGGCAACACGTTTAAAAAGAACTGTGTTTTTTTTTGTTGTTTTTTTTTTACCATATGTCTGCTGAGTTGTGGGTGTGAGGTCATGATGTAGGCAGGCAGACAGGAGCGAGCCAATCCGGACAGAAGATGGCGCTCACGGAGCGGTGCACAAGGATGGTGGAGTAAAACTACAGCTCCGTGCTGGAAATGCAAACATGTAACCATCATTCTCCTCATCCTCCACAACCGGCCTCAGGAAGTAAGACCAACAGTAAAACACACGTTGTTCATTCTTCATCCATTGATAATAATTCTAAACAATCAAACACTCGGTATGTAACATTTCCCCTTTCCGCTCTCATGTATGATAGTTCAGCAGGGAATTTTGTACCTTATTGAATTTAGTTTGCTTTTTTTTTTTTTTTTCTTTGTCTTTGGCAACACTTCAATCCAGTGTTGCCAACTAAGTGACTTTGTGGCTACATTAAGTGGGTTTTCAGACCCTTCGAGTGACCTTTGATTAAAAAATAAAAAAGCGACTATTAACAAATCTAGCAACTTTCTCTGCTGCTTTAAAGAGACTTTTATAGACTGGCATAAACGCAGGTATCTTATTTATTTTCTATAATGAGCGTTGTTGTGCATGCCCCTTCCCTCATCTAAAACACTCGGAAGAGGCTCGGTCTTCAAACAGCAGCAGTCCCACCTCGCAGCTGCTGCTGAAGCAGGAGATGATCCCCTCTGCCCCACGGCCGGGCAGAAAATGAAATCCATAAAGCTGCTACTGGCTGATCCCATACGGGCTAACTGATACATGTAGTAATGTTTTAGTGTCTACTAATGAAGAATGTGAACAAAAACATTTATAAAGAAAAAGCTACAAGTACAGTAACATGCTGTAGACTCTTAGTTTTAAACCATACAACACTTAATAAAAAATAAAAATGAAACAAAGAAAATACTGACATAAGGTTTTTATGTTCTAAACACAGCGAGGGTCTCAAATCATCAATTTTGTGTCTCCCAGCGTCTCTGCCAAAAAATATTAGGGATCCACCAATCCTGATACTGGTATTATGATGATGATATTTTGCTCTTCCAGTCGGCTGGATGCTGTTTATTAATTCTCTAATATTCAAAGCAATCTGTGTTCAGCAGCAGGCAAGCTTGAAAGTATTTCTCAGACTTACTGAAACAATACACTGACTGTTTCAGCTCCTGCAAGGACTGCCAGCTTGGAAATAACATACCAGGGTCTGTGCGGTGGGGTTGTAACTCAATAATTAGCTTGTGTTCCTCTGTTTGCAGTCATTACACCCATCTATGCTGCTATTAATGTCAAATGAAAATAAAACATCCAATAATGCCCCACAACACTATGTTGACTGTGATGCTGCAACTTCAAAATTATGCTTTTTATTAACAAATGAGGTTAGTCTGACAGAACTTTTCAGTCTTTTGAAGAAGACGAGCAGAGAAACAGAAGCAGGACTAAAGTATGTTAGATTCTTGGACTTACGTGCAGGTTGTTGAGCCACCGCTGAGGAGGACAATACAAGTACTCCCCACTTTCTGCCTTTACTGGTCTGAACGCTCCACTGAAACAAAGGTGATAGTGTTTGAAAAAGTGTTTCAAAATCTAAATAAAGAAAACCCTCAAATTTCTACTAAACCCTCGGCAGCGCTGTGTGCAAGCCTTGAATACACTGCAGGGAAAACAGGAAATAGGTGAAGTCATTTAATGAAACATTTATACACTTCATGCTGTTCTAACAAGCTTGAGACACACACTGCCTCAACTCTGGTCATTTCTTTATGTCTGCTTCAGGAATAATCTCTGGGCTTTTTAAAGGCTCTTTATTCAGATGCTGGTTTTGTTCTACTCTCCGACACGAGCGTGGAACAAAAGGCAGCATAACGTTACGGTTCATCCCTCCATAAGACCAAATGGCTCAGACTTTCAGTCTAGTTCCAATTCTCCCTGTTTCCCCTCTTTAAGGGGTTTTTGACAGCAGTGTTAAGACAAACGTTAATAAACTGTAGAGGGACCAAATGAAGCTCCAGATGCATTTCTCTAAGCCTGTGTCGGGTCTTTTCTGGATTTTTGTCCTATTTCTTTATTTTTGGGGGGAATTACTGACAAACTGTACTATTTTTGCCAGTTTTCATAGATGAAACAAAAGAAATATGAACAAATTATGTATATTTATGACAGGCTACTAGCAAGTGGCAAAAATATAACCTGAAACAGAAAACACACTGGTTCCCCCCTTTAGCTCTGTAGGTGCTTTTCTATGCCTAAACTATTTAAAGGTCAGAGTTAAGTAGTTCAGTATTCTCTGAACATGGTCAGATATACAAACTACGATGGAATTTAGTGAGGAAAAAATATATCTATGTTCAAAAAGCTTTGATAACGACTATTCCAGACCATTTTAAAAGATTATGAGTTTTAGTTTGATAGTGAAACATAAAGAAACGATAGGTGGAAGGTGTGTGCATAAAACTGTATATCACATGTCTCACTACTTACCTGTTGGGAATGCTGTGATGGTAGGATATAGGCTTATCCATGCATATCTCTCTGGCTGGCTGAAGTAAAAATTAAAAAAAAAATAAAAAAGAAAGAAAGAAAATTATATTAAAAGTAAATAAAGACAGCTCTTTAGCTTTTAATTCACATGTAGTTTCTGACCATTGGATTTGGATGCACACTTGTTATCTTGTTTAGCTTTGATTTTCAGATATGGCCAAGTAACATTTTATGTTTGGAGGGTGAAAGGTTGTGAAAGACTCAATAAAATATATGATCAGCAAAATGTTCACTAACCTCTGGATCATACACAGAGTCGATACTTGGAAGTGTCTGTAGCTAGGAAATAAAATGAAAACATTAAGTTGGTGACAGAGCAGCCTGAACAGCATAGAGCATAACAGATGAAGAGTATTTGGTCTATGAGGTGATTACAAACAGTTTAAGGCTGATTTACATTGTGCAAAGTGCCAGATCTCCAGAGTTTTATCTCAATTACTTCCTCATGATTGTTCTGACTTCCCGGCACGATGTGCACGGAACACAACCACAACCAGATGAACCACTGACAGTCAGGAGATAATGTATAACATACGATGGTGAGCTTTGCTATATGCATGCTTACCTGAGTAGATTGTGGCCAGGTAGATGATGCACAGTCCCAATGAGCTGCATCTGCAGGCAGATCTCTATCCAAAGAGACCTATCACACACACAAGCACGTGATCACTGAATATGATCCGTATTTGATTTCATACAGTTACACACGCAGATCTCCAGCCGTACCTTTCCATTATCACATGGTGGTCCGTGAACCGCGGATGCTCCGCAACGGTTCAAGCCGACACACAGTGCAGCCAGGACGGTCACTGCAAGCGGAGGGGACGCGGCCGGGCTCCGCATGGTGAACCAAGCCGCATGTCCAGGCTCATTCACATGGGGATAAATCCGCATTTAGCAGGCGGTCACAGCTTCCTTTTCGTCTTCTGTCGATACAGCAACAGACAGAGGACTGACGCGTTGTTATATCCCAAACTTAACATTTCCTAAACAAAGTAGCGACCATAACAGAATGCAGAGGTGAAGGAGATAACCAGTCTTCCCAGTGTCGGTACTCCGTTTTTAGCTGGTTGTTCAGAAAAAGTAAATCAATTAACGACCTCAGAAGGTATTATGAATAAAACCACTTTAGAATCAAAGTTGGTACTTTTATAACTACCTTGCGCCACAGAGACGCAAAGTGGAAGCTAAAGTCAGAGAGCGTCAATATCACTTCCGCCTGACGCAAGCGTTAAAAAAATAAAGCGATGCGATTTCATGTCGTTATTTTACCAGAAACACAACTCTTGTTAAAATTATACCTGATATTTTATTGTTATTTGCAAAGTTTCATTTATGAAATTATTTCTTAACATTTCTAGTACACAAGCGGAGCAATAAAAAAAAAACAAAAAAAGAAAAAAAAAAAAAACATTAAGGCATTCCCATAATTGTTTTTTGGAGGAAACCATTTCGACTTTAGGTCTAACTACGGAAGCCGCAATGGAAATTAAACAAGCACCGCTGTATGGCAAGTTTTTTTCATAAACAGCGACTCAGCAAAAAAAAAACAAAAAACAACAACCAACAAATAAATAAATAAAATAAAATAAAATAAAATATGATAATAATAATAATAATAACAATAATAATAATAATAATAATAATAATAATAATAATAATAATAATGTGTTGCATTAATCATCAGATAACCCATTAATAATCAGATAACCTCTTCCCGATTTTATCCATTTTTATTAAGAGGGCAATTCTGTAAAAGAAAAATATAAGACACAATAAAACAAACAAAACAGAAAATGAGTAGAATCAACATAAAATACTCGTTAAATTACTCTTAACTACTGAGATTTTCTTTAAATCCTGCTGTGTTTCTGAAAATATACTTCTGTTGAGTGTATATCTGTATTTTCATATTGGGAAACTGCTGAAGCTATGTCGTTGATTTTGTTTGACTTTTTTATGGCTGTGTTCTGAGGAATGCAGTTACTTTGTAAGACTTTATTTACTTTTGTATTTAATACAATTATTAAAGACCACATAAAAAGCTTATTGGAAGTTTTTTTTTTCTTTTGTTGGGTATGTGCAGGAAGGATCTTTGATACCTTTAGAAGATTAACCATGTTTTGCAGCCTGTATGACCTGTTTGGCATAATTTTAACTAATCCCTGAGGTTGCTCATGCTGACACTGCACACACTCCTGCCACTCTGAGTTCCCTGCAGTAAAACAAGCACTACCTCTTGGCAGACCAGCACTGCACAACCCACTAGTTAAACACATCCAGTTTGCCACATGTAAATAAGAGTTTTCTGCTGTCAAAATAAAACCAAAACTGTAAAAGTAACTATAAAATAAACACCTTATACCTGTTGGTGTACTAAAAAGAATTTAAATTGATTAAAGAACATATTCAAATTCATTTATTTAAAAAAATAAAACTGAATTAAATCTTAGATTTTACATTTTATTCTGTCAGACTGAACTTTACTTTGAAACATGTTTAGGGAAGTGTCTGATTACAATCCAATCACACCCACGTGTTTACTCCACCCAAGCTCTGTACAGACACCTCTTGTCATGCAGGTGAGTTTGTCAGAGGAGATCTGGCCTTTCCTCACAGAGTGAGGACTTCAATGGAGTCCACCCTCCCTAAAGGTTTGCAGTCTACTTCTTAACTATATTTTTTTCTTTCTAATGTTATACTTGCTTTTCTTTTGCTTGTAATTTGATAAAAGTATGTTTAATGTGAGTATGACTGGTATAAAATATTTTTGCTTTTCACCATGAGAGGTGTGGTACTTTTATGGATTGGTGCATCCAATAAATAATTCACTGATTTAGTGCAAAGATCAAAAGACAACTACTGACGCACAAGAAGCATTAATAAATGAAGCATCCTGTGTTTGATCTGGATCCCTTCCTGCTTTCACCTGGCTTTCCATTTGAGGAAGTGCTTAAACAAGGAAGTGTAATCATTTGGTTTTATTCTAACAGCATAAGAAAAATGTGTTTTTACAACAGCTGATCTGCCATATAGTTGTAAATACAGTCTGCTTAATACAATTTTTGTGATATAGATTTAGATTCAGCAAGATGGTGTAAGTAAAATAAGAATCTCTAATGTTGTCACCCTGAACTACAAAGCTCCCGATGGAGCTGACCCTGCAGCTGCAGCAGTCCCTCACGGGGGTTTGCAGCAGCCTCCTGTGACAGAACCTGCAGTTCCAGGAAATAAGGATAAAGACAAGGGTCAGCCTGGATGCCCTGCAGGAACTGGAGATGGACTAGTAAGTAAAAGAGAAAATACATCTCCACCTTTAAAATTTTTTCCATTATTATCTATTACAATTTTACACCTACAATACAAAAGAATATCAGAAAACAGTCTTGCTGGTTTATTGTTATTTGCATCGGGCAGTTAATTCTTCAGATTATTACATGTGGCAAATGGTTTGTGTTGCGTTCAGCAGGAGATGTATTCATTAGACAGATCTCCAGACAGTGACAGTGATGATGAGGGTATCGGCAATAAAGACAAGAAGAAGATGAAGAAAAAGAAGAAGAAGAAGGTAAGCATTTGAAAAATCTCAGTGAGGTGCTGCTAGTGAAAATGGGACTACTTTTTTTTTTCATTACATTTGTCTCCCACCTATGGATTCTATTTTTAGAAAACATAGGTGTGCTTTCCATATCTGTGCTGATGACTGTCAGTAGTGTTACCATTGGATCCTGTCTTATTGATTTGGGGCCACATTTAGTAAAACTGACCGTCACCAATCTGGACGTAAAAATGGACACTAATCTTCATATTTTTCAGCTAAGTAAACTGACCAAGACCAGTCATAAAATTGTAAAAAAAAAAAAGATTTCAAGACAGTGATCTCTGCTTTTATCATAACACTGTGCTGAGTTCCTGCATAGTCTCCTTATGTTGGCTTTTCTCAGTCATCGTTATCCCATCACCAACTGGTGAAAAGCACTGCTTCACGTCTTTTTAACAGGCACATGGAAGAGAGATCACAATTTTTAACTAACTCTATAAATAAAGTTTGGCGTTTCTTCAGTTAGCTGAAAGTTATGAAGTTTAGATATTATTCTTATCAGCTGTCACTTGTTCCATTGTGGACTAATAGCATCGTTGCAATAGATGTGTATGAGTGTCTTTGAGTGTTGCTAGGTGTTTGCGGAGCTCCACCCTTCTTCAGGCAGCTACACCACCTCCCCACAGGGCCTATGAGAAAGCTCCATTCTGCTGGGCTCAGTGACTCATCTAGATTTTTATAAAACGCATTATTCACAAGTGCGTGAATATTGTTCGCCTGTTCAGGTTCTATTGAAAAGTTGAGCAATAACCTCCTAACCTCTTTCTCAATAGGATTCCAGTTCGTCTTCTTCATCTTCGTCTTCTTCCTCCTCCTCTTCCTCCTCCTCCAGTAGCTCCTCTGACAGTGACAGTGATAGTGAGGTAAGTGTAATACTGACATGTGATATTTATAAAGAAAGAAAAGTCATTCCCTGAAAGATTAAACATTCTGATACTCCACAGACCTGCTGATATGTCATCATAACACCAGAATAGATGTAGATTTTTCAGTCAGTATCAAATAAAAAAACGTAAACAGAACAGATATTGCTTCCTGTATCACACACTATGCATTTACATACATGCTCAGGTAAATTACGCTGTAGTTACAGCTCTGTGCATACGAGCACATCTAAAGGAAGGACTTGTTGATCAGAATATGTCCGCTGCTGCACATTGCAGTACATCCCCTTAAAGTTTGTTAGAGCAAACAATTTCGTAGGTGGCAAGTTGTGGTGAAATTAGTGGGAAGAAAGCTGTACATTTTTGTACAATCTGTGCATTTTAAATGCTGTTGTTAATGGTTGTTGTTCCCCAGTTAAAGCAAGGAAACTGGGGTGCCTAAATCGGCACATATACAAGAGGAAAGCTTGTAGGTCAGATGAATCTCACCATCCCGACATCAAAAGCCTTTAGCATCAACAGTGGACATGATAAACATGGGATAAGGGATAATATATGTTTTTATATATGTGGCTAGTAATCAGGCTTAGTCATGACAGCACTCGTTGCTCTGATTATCTGCGAACATCTGATGTTGACAAGGTGATGCGTATCACTTCCAGATTAAGTTTTTATTTTTATATAACACCAGGATATCTTTAACATCCGTTGAAGGGTCCCTCATTCTAATTGTGGAAACATTTGGACTATTTTAGCTAAAATCTAATCTTTGGTTATAAGCACAATTTCTCATCAGTTTAAAAGAGAATTAATTAGTGATGTGACTTGATGAGGATGTTGTTTAAAGCAAACAGTGATCTTTCAGTTGACATTTAGTGTTATAATGACTGTAAAACTGGATTGAGGACTGCAGAGTCTGCTTTTTTTTAAAATCAGAAATAATCTGATCAAAGGAGCAGAGAGGTTTTTAATTTCTTTTTCTAGTTTTGTGTTATCTACAGCTAACCAGCTGCAGTCATGCATGATGTCTGTGGGTGTGACTGGAAAATCAGGAGACTCAGGAAAAACTAGCAAATCAGCACTTATATGGGTTTAAACCCAAAAAAAAAACCAAAAAAACAAAGACCACAAATAAACTTTAGCTTGACTTGTTGCATGCAACAAATTATTTTCCACTGGTTTATTTTGGGTAGAACTTTGTAGCTGTGAAATAAAAGCAGAACAAGGAAAAAATGTGCACAGAATGGTGGTTCACCTTAGGCGATAGGTGGAGGCTCACACGTCTTAAACATGATAGCAGTTGAGGTGTGTGTAACAAGAGAGGAACACACCCAACAAAATTCTCTGAAACACTTTTTACTGACTCAACATCAGGTCTATGAAGTCATACATTTCCCATGTTGCTTTGTCAGAAAGAGTCCAATCCAGATATCACAAAATTATCCAATACTTTTGTTTATGTGTATGATTATATGAGACCTGGACTCATTTAGTAAGCTGCATAATCTTTACATGTTACATGCATCTTAGCTACAGTTATATGTCAGCAGGTGGTGGAGATAATCATCAGACTGCAGCACAGTTTCAAACAAATTCGCAATTATGAAATAATTTATATTCGGTTCTGTTTTGCAGGATGACAAGAAAAAAAAGAAGAAGAAGAAGGAAAAGAAAAAGGATAAAGGGAAGGAATGTGTCTGGGGCAGTGTTGTCATATCTCAGTCAGGTAAGTGTAGACTACAATATCTGACAAAATCCCAGATCATATCTGCAAAAAGTGAAATTATTTTAACAACATATATGGAACAGCTACTTGTAACTTGCTCTGATTATGTTTTAAGTGCATAATGTATGTGTATTTCAAATCTTTGTTTTATATTTATTTAGTTATTGTTTATGTTTAACAATATCCTTTATTAATGTCCTCCATGCCAGATAAAGTTACAATTCATGTATGTGTGTATGTGGATATATATGCATGCATGCATTGTGTGTATGTATGTATGCATGCATTGTATGCATGCATGTATGTCTATGCAAAGTAACTTGCATACATCCAGAAGTCAGCTTTACTTGTTAACCCAAATATTGCAGGGAATATTATTCTGTTGCTCTTCGGCCTTTAGCTTTGTTGTTGCATCTAGCTTATGCAGTCATATGCATGGTAATGACTTCTTCCACTTCTTCTTCTTTCTAATAACCTCATTTTACACTGAGGTAAAATAAAAATTCTTCATGTTTTCTGATATTTATAAGCTCATAAAAGTTCTTTTTCTCTGTATACTTAACAGAGCTTTTATTAACAACAATGAAACAATAGAAAGTGATTTAAATCTATCCTTTAATCCCAGAGGTTTCTGTGTCTGTCTGTGTTTCAACTCATTGTGTTGTTTGTTTTTAGGTCCTGACCAGATGGCAGAAGATCAGAAGATGAGCTCAGTGAGAAACCGCTCCATTACCCACCAGTTTCAACACCACATTTCCTCAAATTCTAGCTAAAAAAACACTATATATTTAATTACTTTCTTTCCTTCAGGGTTTCAACTCATCCGATGAGGAGGATGACAAGAAGAAAGAGAAAAAGAAGAAGAAAAAGAAGGACAAAAAGAAGAAGAAAAAGAAGCAGAAAGTATGTCAGACTTTAGCATTACACAGATTACACAGAAATAAGTTGCAACAAATCGCTATTTTTTAATTGAGTTACACAAAGAATGAATGTTAAAAATAGTAAATATTTTCTTTGTCTCTCCCAGGATTCCTCTTCCTCATCTGAAAGTTCATCCTCTGATAGTGATGATGATAAGAAAAAGAAGAAGAAAAACAAAAAGAAGAAGAAGAAGAAGAAGAAAAAGAAGGTATGACTTGCAAGTCTTTACTTGGGTTACTCTTTGTTTAATTATGCTTGTATTTGATCCGAATTTCTTTTTTATAATCTATGAAGGACTCCAGCTCCTCCTCCTCAGACAGTTCCTCATCATCATCTTCTGACAGTGAGGATGACAAGAAGAAAAAGAAGAAGAAGAAGAAAGATAAGAAGAAGAAGAAAAAGAAAGACAAGAAAAAGGTATAAGATGGATGTTTGGTCACTATTTACGATTCTGAAAGTTCTGCAGAAGTGTAATTCTTTTTCTATGAACGACAAACACATCACTAGTATGACTTTTTAAACTGATGCAGGATTCCAGCTCCTCTTCTTCATCCTCATCCTCTGACAGCGAGAAAGATAAAAAGAAAAAGGACAAGAAAAAGAAGAAAAAGGTGAGACTTTTCCTGTTTCGATTAAAAAATAGAAGAAATGAGAAAAAGGTCATTAAGGTTCATGCTCACCTTGTTGCAGTTAAGTAGCTGAATTCCTCAGCTGTGACCACACCCCGTAAGAATACAGGTTCTTCTTCTGTGCCTGCCGGGACCTGTTGGGTAATGACATTACAGGGTGAGAAGAGATTTGTTGTCTCTTAACAAGAGAATCTGAAAGTGAGACAACAGTTTCATCCTTACACGTTCTGAACAACCTCAGAAATATCAGATTAAATCCAGAAGGCTTTAAATATAAGGCGTAAAAAATATTGTGTTGTATTGTTATACAGATATCCAACCTGCAGCAGATTACAACACCATGCACTCAATGTAAATGAGAGCTGGTGCTCAGCAAACTGAAGGCAGGAAAACTGCCTAACGTCTGTGTTTGCAACAGGAAGGAATCGGAGCAAACGTTGTGGAACATTGCTTTAAAGCTGTGTGTTCCTCACTGCTGGTTTTGCACTTGCAGGAAGCTACTCTTACTGCACCGTTGCCTTTTTATATCATTTTACTTTTATTAAGGTTTCTTAAGTATTCTGAGCTTGATTGTGTTTTCTTTTTCAGGACGAGGAGCAAAAGAAGCCCAGCAGTGCCACTTCTCTTTCAGCAGAAGGTGCAAAAAGCCAGAAAATCTGAATGAATAATTTTAGTGCTACTGCAGTTGATCCTGCTCACAATGTTTACACTGTATTCTCTTTATTCTTGTTTTGCAGGGGGTGAGATTGAAGGACTGGGTGCTGATAGCGACGAGAAGAAAGATGCTGATACTGACAAGGTGAATTTCTGATGCAAAGCTTGCACTTGTTCATACTAAAGATGCACAAACACAGAAAATCCTTTTTTGTGTGTGTTTCCAGGCCAAAAAGCTTAAAGCAGCAGAAGAGAGTAACCTCTACCCTACATCCGCTGGTATGCGCGCTACTCCAGCTTGTTAACTGATATAACAGCAATTAGTAGTTGAAAGAAATGCCGGCTGTTCGGTTGTAATGATGTTTTATCTTCTGCAGGAGGAGCTAAGGCGTTTCCTGATGGGATTGAGGAAGGTCACCTGAGTGATGATGAGGGAGAAGGAGAGGAGAAGGAGAAAAAGAAAAAGCTGAAGAAGAAGAAAAAAAAGGTAATCTAATAAAACAATGTAATATTTAAGAAATATCTCCATTGAAGAGGATGGAGTTAAAAACACATGTTCATCCCCTGCTGAAAATGTCAATGTTTCTGCTGATCTGATCTGATTTGACAGGATTCCTCTAGCTCCTCCTCCTCTTCTTCATCTGATAGCTCCTCCTCTGACAGTGAAGATGAAAAGGATAAGAAAAAGAAGAAGAAAGCAAAGAAGAAGAAAGATAAGGTAAGAAACATTGTGGTAATTTTTTAAAAAACATTTTTATCGTTTTGTTTTTTTTTTGTTTGTTTTGTATGAGTTTTAATTCAATTTTTTTTTTCCAGGATTCAAGTTCTTCTTCATCATCAGAGAGTGAAGATGACAAGAAGAAGAAGAAGAAGAAGAAAAATAAAAAGAAGAAAGTAAAGAAGAAGAAGGTTTGTGACCTGACAATTTTTTTCCTATAAAGTTTGAGTCTTTTATTTCTGGAGCGAGTCTGTTACATTTATGTTGGGCTTCTTTTGCAGGATTCAAGCTCTTCCTCATCCTCTGATAGCGACGATGACAAGAAAAAGAAGAAAAAGAAGAAGAAGAAGAAAGCAAAGAAGAAGGTTTGTGACCTAACAATATTTTTCCTTTTAATGTTCCACTTTTTTATTTCTGGAGTGAGTCTGTTTCATTCATGTTGGGCTTCCTTTGCAGGATTCAAGTTCTTCCTCGTCCTCTGATAGCGAAGATGAGAAGAAAAAGAAGAAGAAGAAAAAGGCAAAGAAGAAGAAGGATAAGGCTTGTCAGGACTTATACATATTCTGTTTTTGCTCACATAATTTTGTTTAACAGTGTTTATGTTAAACTTTTTTTTCCTTTTTCACTTTGACCAGGATTCAAGCTCCTCTTCCTCTTCTGACAGTGAGGATGACAAGAAAAAGAAGAAGAAAAAGAAGAAGAAAAAAAAGAAGAAAGATAAGGTTTGACAATATCTTGAAATATTTAGCTTTTTGCTCTGATATGATTCCATTTAAAAATACACTGAAATAAATATTTTTTCATTCTTCAACAGGATTCAGGTTCTTCATCTTCATCATCTTCTTCTGACAGTGAGGATGACAAGAAAAAGAAAACGAAAAAAAAGAAGGTAAAAATGATCATTTGTTTTGTGTAATCATGAAGCAACAGTGTGTTTTTCAGTGTTTTCATGCTGCCTTTTCTGACTGATATCCTTAAAGAGTTGCAGTTCTTCTGATGATAGTGCCTCCTCTTCCTCATCATCTTCTTCCTCTGACAGTGATGATGCCAAGGTGAGATACACATAAAACCTTGCGGGTTGTTGCGGGCTTTAAAAAAAAAAAAAAAGGTTTGTAATTCATCCTCTTTTCACTGTAGAAAAAGAAGAAGAAGGATAAGAAGAAGAAGAAAGTGAGTGAAGTTTCATTCCCTCTTTGTTTTTCTGATATTTCGTCATGGAAAAGCTGCAAATATCTGAAAAGAAACTGTTTTTATTTTCCTCCAGGATTCCTCTTCATCCTCCAGTGACTCTTCTAGCGATGATAAGAAGAAAAAGAAAAAGGATAAAAAGAAGAAGAAGAAGAAAGACAAGAAAAAGGTAAAGCAATGTGGAATATTTTCAAGTGCTTGTTGAAACAGGAAACTTTATTAAAACATCCATATTAATTACATCCAAGGACTCGGATTCTGGTAGCGATGACGACAAGAAGAAGAAGAAAGATAAGAAGAAAGACAAAAAGAAGGTAATTTTACGAGTTGAAATAGATTTTTGTGGATTTTATATGAAATGAGAAGCAGACGATGGACTATGGCTTGCTGTGTGTCTCACCAGGAGTCGGGTTCCAGGTCATCAGGCTTGTCTGATAACTCTGGTGACAAAGAGAATAAAAAGGAGATAAAGGAAGAGGTATTTAAATCATAAAGTGTAAATATTATTATAGATCCTCTTTTAAAGGGAAGATTTGTTGATTTGTCTTGTTTTGTTCTTGTTTATCTGCAGAGTTCAGGATCATTTGGAGGTAAACCTGACAAAGAGCCTCCAGCTGTAAGTTTGTTTTTCCAATTTATTATTTTTTAATCAGCTAATCTGTGTATATTTTGTTAAAACTGGTTGTTCTGTTCTGATTCCAGAAAAGCCCTTATGATGAACAAAGCAGCTCAGGCAGTGGTGACCTTTCAACCAGCAGCTCCCAGCGAAGCAGTGCTCAGACTGGTCCATTCGCTTCGCTTCCCTCCAAACCAGTTGTAAAACTGGATCCTGTGAGTCCTTCAGCTGCACCCAAAACGTCCATCTCTGATTCTCATGGAGACCGAATTGGGATTCGCAGGCCCACCAGCCACATGGAGAGCCTGATGGGGAGCCCAAGGAGGATTAGAGATGGAACAACTCGCACCACTCCTTACCTCACCTCAAGTGACCTACTGAGAGGCCCCAAACCTTACCAACCATGAGATGCCATAAATCCACTTCATGATTTAAACACCAGTAAACAGAAACTTGGCTTTATGTGAAATGTGATGATAGGATACACTCTAAATTGTTGTGTTTTGGATGATTGATATGTGATTGACATTTAAGGCGACTTCTGTGTTTTGTTTTCCACCAGATTAGAGAGGTTGCTAACAGAGAATGCTAATGAGAGAAGAGAAATGAGAATGTTTTCATCTCTTTTTAACCAGCTAATGTTACAAGAAAATTTACAGACACATAAAAGAAATCTGCTTTGTGGAATAAAATACCGTGATTTAAGCCTCTTATTGTTTTTTTTATGTTTGCCATTTTTTATGAGAAGCTCTATGAGAACTTGCCTTAATAACAACTTATCCATTAAAATCCCATTAAATAAACGTTAAAGACATGTCTGCCTTTCAGAATAAAGCTTTCTAAGGTTCAGTTGAGGTAAAGTTTTCTGTAAGAGGAAGCTGAAATATACAAGGAATGGCAAGTCAAGACAACTTTATTTGTATAGCACATTTTAGGTATAGGACTATTCAAAATAAATCACAGATGATGCAAAGACAGAATTATTACCCAAATTATTTATTTGTTTATTTATTTTAGACATTACTATCCAGAAGAGTTAGCTACTTTAAGTACATCTAGCGCGACTACTGTAAATGTCCTCTTTTACCCAGACATGTCCTCTTGCTTTGTGATTATTTTATAGCAACACTCAAAACAACGGGTGTGATACATAATGAAAAAATGTTGTGTTGGGTATAAGACCAACTAAAGGAGTAGACTGACATCAGGTATATTGAACTCTCAGGTAAAATGAGCCATTTACCCTGTAAGGGTTAAATGTCTCATGTCATTTTTGGTTGATCACTCCCAATGCCTGAAGACCCTGGGTTAAGTCATTTCATTGAAAATTGATGGGGGTGGCAGGCTGTAACTCCAGTGTCACCATTATTTTATTATTATTATTATTATTATTATTATTAGTAGTAGTAGTAGTAGTAGTAGTAGAAGTAGTAGTATTAAAGGAATCAACAGTTTCACCAGTATTTTGTTTTTACAATTAAAAGATTTGAAAACAGCTAAACAAATTAAAAATGTTTTAATTTTTTTAAGTCAATGTTTCCTTCTTTAAGACATGGGCTAGGACTATTGATAGGCTTATACTTGGGCTTAATGATAATCTTTCCATAAATGACCAATAGATGGAAGCATTCCATCCTTAGCAGATCAGCAGCATGCTGCTTGTTTACTGAACATGCTTATTTATGGTTTACTTAAGAATGATTGTTTACTGGAGAGCCTCTAGCAGTGTACAGTAGATCCAAAGTGGCTCCTCAAATACTTCAAAACTTTTGGTTTGAAATTGGAAGGCCTTTTCTTTCACTCTTCATTTTATTAAAAGTAGAAACTAAACCCTGCTAAGGGTAAATGACTGTGTCAGTGTAGTAGACAGTGTAGAAGGATGTTAGATTTATTGTGTTATTTTGTGTGTGTTTTCTTTATAGGCGTGTATTGTTGTCCCTTTTATTTGCCTGCTGCGTCATTTCCATAAGGATCCATGGAGGACACACCGCTCAGATCTCAGTCAGCTTAACTGATCAATTGATGGAAAGTAAAGACATTCTAGTTTATGAGATGGAACAAAATGCAGATTTTGAATAATATATGCTTGAACAACCCCAATTGAACAAAAGATGGTGATTTTGACATGACAGCATTCTAATCCAGAAATATTCTGAGGAAATCTTTACTGTTTTTGTTTTTACTGTGACGTGGGAAATTTGAGTCGTGTAACAGAGATGGAACATGACAATATATAGTAGAAATGAGGGTATGGTTATATAGGTGTATACTTCTGCAAAGCACTTATATAGGTGCTTTGCAGACATGAAATATGAGAATGTTCATTCATTCATTTTCCGAACCGCTTATTCCAATTCAGGGTCGCGGGGAAGCTGGAGCCTATCCCAGCTGGCTTTGGGTGACAGGCAGGGTACACCCTGGACAGCTCACCAGTCCATCGCAGGGCCACACAGAGAGAGACAAACAACCACTCATGCTCACACTCACTCCTAGGGGCAATTTAGAGTGACCAATTAACCTATCATGCATGTCTTTGGATGGTGGGAGGAAGCCAGAGAACCTGGAGAGAACCCACACATACACGGGGAGAACATGCAAACTCCACACAGAAAGGCCACTGACCAAACCAGCCAAGGATTGAACCAGCGACCTTCTTGCTGTGAGGCCACAGTGCTAACCACTGCGCCACCGTGCAGCCCATATGAGAATGTAAATATTGTAAATGAAAGAACATGTTTGAAAGATTCTTGAAATGACATGAAATAAAATGCGATGCAAGTGGGTAAATAATGCAATATTGCAAAGAACATAACCTGCGACCTTAAGTCAAATAAATAAGCGACAAGAAACGTCAACCGAGCAATTTCTCAGGCCAAATAAATTCAGCTTTTAGTGTCATATTTAGTGTGTATTTAGTGGCAGGCAGGTTGCAAAAATTTGGTTCTTAATTCTGCCGAACATTTTTGTGCATATAGGTTATGATTTACGGGTTGGAAAAATGTGTGCTGCTGGATCCAAATAAGGATTCATTCATTCATTCATTCATTTGTTCATTCATTCATTCATTTATTCGCTTAAAGGTGGAGTATGTAAGATTTTCAATATTTTCAAAATAAATTAACTAATAAAATAACTACAATCATAATTAGAAAGTTTTTTGAACATGTAAGTTCCAGTCTCTCCATATTTGATGTGTTATTAAATTACAAGTTCAATTAATGACAAATGACAAAAAGCACTCTTTTTTTTACTGGTAGGGAAGCATTTAAGAAGGGTCTTTGTCATTAATTAAACTTGTAATTTAATAACACATCAAATATGGACAGACGGGAACCTACATGTTCAAAAAACTTTCTAATTATGATTGTAGTTATTTTATTAGTTAATTTATTTTGAAAATACTGAAAATCTTACATAGTCCATCTTTAAGTGATAGTCCAATTAAGGGTCACAGGAAAGCTGTAGTCTATCCCAGCAATCATTGGGCGAGAGGCAGGGTACACCCTGGACAGGTTGCCAGTACATCATAGGCCCAACACAGAAAGACACACAACACGCTCACACCCACTCCGGGAGACAAAAGTAGCCAATCAGTCTATTTGGGAAGAAAAGTTGAGCTTAAACATTGGAGACCATGTCAACAGGACTTGTTGGTGAAATAAAGAGTTTTTCTGGAATTTTATCTACATTGTAGTTGTTGCCCATTGTCAAGTCTATTCAGCTGAAAATTTAGTTGGGGATAAAATTGCAAATGGAGACAGGATTTCTAAGAAAATGTTTGGCTCGGCTGATTTTAAAAGTGTTGTTAACAGTAGTGAATCTAAGACATTTAGTTCACCATTTTCATTGTGGTTCACCGTTGCACTTTTTCTTATGTAATGTGTTCTATTGTACCAAAGAAAATGAAAAAACTTACAAACAACATCCTCACTAGTTTTGTTATCTACATGAAGACAAGGGGCAGCAGAAGTTAGTTGAGACAATAACCTTATATAGCAAGACTTTTTCTCTGACAGTCAGGTCTCTTTGCAACCACTTAGTTTGCTTTGTGGTTTTTTTTTGTTTGTTGTTTTTTTTTACAAAAATGGAGGAAAATTGTTACAATTATGTTCTTTTTATCTTTACAAGTGACTAAAAATGACTATTTGCTTCATCATAGATGAAACCTTTCTTTTACAATTATTAACAGGTAGTAATTTACATTTGTTTAAATTTAGAGTTAAGCCAGCAGGTTTAGAAGATTAAGAGAGCAATAGGTACCTGAATGGCATTTTTAAGAAAAATTATTGCATCATCAGCCAATGGACTGATGATGGCATCTCTTACTGCCATGTTTATACCTTTCAAGGCACTGTTGCAAATATTAGAAGCTAGAATTTGTGTGCGGTATAGTAGGGACTGATTGGGTGTTCTTGTTGGATAACCACATGTAACATGAAATAGAGGGCAACATTGCAGAATATATCACCAAAAGCCAAACTTTTTAGATAATGTAAATTCATGCTCAGTTGAATCGAAGGCTTTGTAGAAGTCTAAGAGTCATCCAGTATCAAGTCTGAGTAATCCATAATATTTAGAAAAAGTCTAAGAGTTTCATCTAAAACGGTTTAATTCTTTTGGACAGTATCAAAGTTATAATTTTATAGTCACTATTTAACAGACATTGGTCTCAATTTGTCAGTAAAGAGAACATCATTATTAGGTTTTGGGATTAGAGTAATAATGACTTGAGTGAGAGTTGCTGGAAGAGCACATATTTTAATTATTTTATTACCACAAGAAAGGTGCTGGCAGATCAGAAAATGATTTATAGAATTCTGTCACTAAACCATCAGGGCTCAGAGATTTATTGTTTTTAAGAAGAGCGATGGATTTGACATGAAAAAAAAATTCAAGTACAAAACTATGTTTGCAGAAATGTAGTTTATTTTAGACTTTCAAAATACTTTTTAAAGTTTCAAAACTTAATTTCATACTTGCAAAACTTTATTTCATGTTTTCACACTTTACACACTGACTTTCACTGTTAAAAAAATTTTTTTTTTAAAATTTGGTTTCAGATTATGGCAGATTCTGATTCCATAGTTTTGTGGCTTTAAAGGAAGGTTAGCTAATAATTTCAGAATTTATATTTGTATATCACGTGTTATCATCCTGCAAAAAGAATATATAACTGCTACTAGACCTTGTAACATACTCGGTCTAGTAACCTACTACTACTACTACTACTACTACTACTTCCAAAGGAATAATGATAAAAAAAAAACTAAATCATCTCCAATTGTTTCTTGAACATATCAGTGAGTTTATTGTAGCTACTCTAATAGCTTCCCCAGTTGCCAGACCATAAACCTATATAGGACATCTTTGGGACGTGCTGGAACAGATTTCTCATCGTGGATGTATAACTGAGAAATCTGTTACAATTATTGGATACAATGTGGACCAAAATCTTTAAAGAATGTTTTCAACATGTTGTTAAATCTATGTCAGGAAGAAGAAATATATAGCTAGTTATATATTATTTATCATTTCATATTTTTTTTGTCATGATTATTATTATTATTATTATTATTATTATTATTATTATTATTGCACCACTAAAGGAATAATGCTAAAAAACATAAATGGATATATAGATATCGTGACAAAGGCACATTAACTCTGACATTTCCGCCTGTACCTGAACACAACTCGTGGCTGAAAGGGATTTGGTGTCAGGAGGCAGCGAAGTGGGCGTGTTTAAAGGGGGCGTGGCTTATTTATGTTCTTTAGGTGCGGTCAAACATTTCCTAACAGGTAGAGCAGAAAACAAGCCCATCCAGCGAGGTTTGGAAGAGCACAAGCACGGAATCATAATGGATTTAAATTTGTCATCAGGTAAGTTTGAGTTAAATCTGCTGTGAAGCAGTTGGTTAATTCTTGAAATTTTTTCTGATGTTTGAGAAACCACATAAGCAAGTTTCTTCATATTTCACTAGTTCAAAGAGTCATAATCCATTTAATGTTTCACGTTTATTTCCCTTCAATTTTTCTTGCACTTCTAGCTATGAATCAGAAAGAAGAGGAGGTGAAGAAGAAAGATGCACAGAAGGATGAGTTTAGCTGGCCCTGGAACAAGGATAAGAACAAAGATAAGAGTAAAGATAAGGACAAGGTAGGAACTTTGGTTGTAAACCACTAGGAAAATGCACATTTTCATATGGAAATCTGATGCCAAAAAATTAGATGAATTGCAGCTAAATGTGATCCCCCCCCCAATGGATTAAAGCTGATGTATTTTTAAATTCACACCTGATATGTGAGTTGACAAACGAAGCTATAAGTGTCTCATCAAGTGTTTTATTTTTTACCATATTTAGGAGGACAGCAAGCACAAGTCAGACAGTAAAGACAAGTCTGACAGCAAGCACAAGTCAGACAGTAAAGACAAGTCTGACAGCAAGCACAAGTCAGACAGTAAAGACAAGTCTAAGGATGGACATGATGATGAGAAGAAGAAGAAGAAGAAGAAGGATAAAGAAGGTGCTAAAGAGGGGGATAAAAGTGGTTCCTCCTCCTCTGACGAGGTGCAGTATACCCACTCCTGATTAATTATTAGGAATCTCTTTATCTAACAAATGTAATTTGGTCAATTCTTCTTTTCAATTGCCCTGAGGTTCAGTTCTGTAGTCTGCTGAGGACAGAATAAAAGGCAGCTGGGCAGGTGACACACCAGGCCATTTAAAGGTGTTCATGCATTCAAACATACCACACCCAGCTATGTATTTGTGTATTACGTCTAAATTATCGCTCAGACTGCATGCAGATTCATCTCTTCCAGGTACTCTACAGTATGAAGAATATATGCACACATACAGATATATAGATGTCAAATATAACATTCAATGGAAATATTAAATCCAAATATTTGTATATAGATGCTATATGTTAAAGTTAAATATTTAATATAAATGCTGTCTTAAATATTAAAAAAAAAAAAAAATATATATATATATAGATCTATATATATATATATATATATATATATATATATAATATATATATGTGTGTGTGTGTGTGTAAAGGTCATACGCCACATTTAATGTCAAATCTTCTCTCCTATTTTATATTCTATTATAAGTTATGTATAAATTGGCTTGAAAGGTGTATATTGATTTGTGTATGTAAAGTGCCCTGTGACAACACTGTTGTGAAGTGGCGCTATACAAATAAAGTTGAATTGAATTGAACATCCAGTTGTTAAATGTTACATCTAAATCTTATATTTAAATGTTAAATCTTGATGAACATTTAGGTTCAACATGTTAGTGTTGAACCTTAATGTTTCTAATATAGGCCAATTGACCCCGCCCCAACCTCAACCAATAAACAAGCTACAATAAACACAATAAACAACACACTAAGGCGTGCGCGCACACATGCACACACATGTACACACATAGATGCTATGACAGTGAACTCTGGCTGGAGTTGATCATGGTGGGTACATTACACAATTGATAAGAAATATGGAGTCTGGTCTAATTTGTTACACTATATTGTGGGGATAAGAGAGCTAGCTAGCTACTTAGCTACATACTAATTTTAGCAAGGGTCCTTCAGATCTCATACATGGCAACACACCAAATATATCCTATATCTAAATGTTAAATCTTATATTTAAAGTTTATACTGTCAAGACATCTGTGGTGAAGATGCCCTAGTGTGTCTCAGCTTGTTTATTCGTTGTGGTTACAAGGGGAGGGGTCAATTCGTATATATTTGAATCATGTAGGTTCTCCATTTACAAATGAGATTTAACATTTAGATATGACAAAACATGTACATATTTAGATTTAAGATATAACATTTTAGATTAAATATTTGGCAATAACACATAGCATTTATATTCAAATATTTAGATTTAATATTTAGATTGAATGTTATATTTGACATCTATATATCTGTATGTGTGCATATATTCTTCATACTGTAGAGTACCTGGAAGAGATGAATCTGCATGCAGTCTGAGCAATAATTTAGATGTAATACACAAATACATAGCTGGGTGTGGTATGTTTGAATGCATGAACACCTTTAAATAGCCTGGTGTGTCACCTGCCCAGCTGCCTTGGCATCTATATACAGTTTGTGTTTGTTAAAGTAAGTATATATTCGAACATCTAGGAAAAAATGTACTAAATATGAGAAAAGGGAGGTAAATGAAAATATGTCAGCAACCCCTTTTAATGGTTCATTTTTACTCTTGGCACCTCATACTCCAACAGAGTTATGGTTGTCAAAGTGTTTTGTATTTTTATTCAAATGTCTATTTGTGCAAATGAAAACATCAAAGCCCAGCCTAGAGTGGGAAACTGGAATAACTGGTTAGACAGGAGATTCATAGAAGAATGTTTGTTTGTAATTCCATGTAAGGGAACACATGGATCTCTGACCCTGACTAAACTTTCTAATATTGTTGTATAAAAACAAAAAACATTTAGGTGAATGTTAGTGCATGAAAGATTCATACCCTACATTATGTATTAATTTTTTAGTAAGTGCAATATTCCATTTTTTTTTTGTCATTCCAGGACTGATTCTTCCTGCTGGATCCAGCTTCTCTGTTTGTCACTCAAGTCTTTATTTGATTTAAACGAATGTCTGTGTAGCAACTCTTCTTGTCTATTAACTGTTGACATGGAAACAAGACTTTGTGCACAAAACTGATTCTTGGAACTAAATTTCACAATAAAAACATCTAAATGGGTTTTCTCAACTTTTATTTATAAAGCACTTTAACACAACACCAGCTGCAACAACGAACTGAAGAAAGTAATACATGTAAAACATGTAGAGTGTGATCTGAATGATAACAGTCAAATGAATAAAAGATAAAACAATAAAAGCAATCAGAAAATTAAGAGATAAAAACATTACAACATTAGGGTGCTAATTTCTAATCTCACCACTAGAAAGCAGTGTCTCATATTTTAACGTCAATTATATCTTAATAGTTTAGCAGAAAATGTTAGTTTATTGCTGATATACTGAAATGTAAAAGGAAAAAAACATGTTTAAAGTTTAAAACAAGATCTACTAGAATTGTGCTGTCATTACATAACAGCAAGTGTGAATGTGATAATGTGTAATTACTGATGTCGCTGAGGATGTTACTGAAGTTAGTGGAAAAGCCTGTTAATTTTCAAGTGGTGAAATCTAAGATGAACTTGTCATGGATTAGTGAGAGGCAAGATGTTGTGACAGTTTTAGGGTGATCTACTGGCAATTGAAGGGAGCACTTTTTTTTTTTTTTTTTAACTGCTCATAGATCATTGGTGGAGCCTATTGCAAAAATGGTGTAGAATTGTAATTTCATTATGATATGATTGTTTTTGGTGTGTAAAAAGCACAGCATAATCTTATCACCACAATTGTATGGTGAAAAAATCACCTTATACATAAAGCAACTCTGGATGTGTCTCCTTCTGACAGAGGACACTGCAGCAGCACATTCTAGCAGCTAGCAGGTGTGCCATATTCTTTCCAGTCTGATTAAGTGTGAAATTAATCAAAATAATGAATAAATGAAGTGATAAAATATTGCATCTTTGGAAAATAACATAATTGCTTTAGAAATTAGACTGTTGTATGGGTTAATTAAAAAAAAAAAAAAAGAAAATTGAATATATTGGTTGTAAGCTGAACAGTTATTCAGAACCACTTGAATTAAAGTGACAAATTCCAATACACAGATTAAAGCAAACCTTGAAACTCAAAAAAGGGATAGGAAAATTGCACTTGTTTATTGTGTTGCTTAGTATTTTTCGTCATTTTGTATTGTGTAGGATAAATAGGATGTTGATACAGCACACAATGGTATGAAAACACTTGGACAGCCATGATAATTCTTGTGGATGTGAATAAATATGAAAAAAGGGAATGAAAATGACCAAAAGGCAAAGTTATTAAATATCGCAACATAGAAATTTCTTTGAAATTTCAAGCAATATCACTTTCTCTGAAACTTTCCAATTAACAAAACGGGATAAGACCCTAAAATATTGTTTGGTAATTCTCGGTGTTTCTTCTTGCCACACAAACCTGAGCGTGAGCACTGGCCACTGGACCTGTAACATAGTAGTTTGCTTTGACAGTCTTTTTTGCAATAACCATATCTATCCCATCATTATAAGCTGATGTCAAATTTTTGTTTTATTTACCACTGTTCTAATTTTGTTTCACTTTTCTCCCAAAACCATAGATTGCAGCGGCACTTTACTGCCTCTATTCCAGTTGCCCTCTAATTGCTCGTCATGTGTTTTGACAACGAGAGCAAGTTTTGAATACATTCAGTACAAGTTTTGACAACATTCAGCAAAATTAAGTGCCACATTAACAAATAAAATATTCATTTAAATTAATTTACAACTTCATGTTTTTTTTTGTTTTTTTTTATAACCTTCCTGTTGTCATTGATGAAATGAGTAGGCAGATCCATAGACACAGAGCTGTTGCCTTTAACATTATTTAAAGTTTTCCAAGTTTCTCTGCTTTGTTTGCTGTCAACTTAAAAAAAAACAACAACAACAAAACATATATTCTTTTTTATCTTGTCATAATTTAATTGTCAGTTTATTTTTGTAAAGCTCATATGGCTTAGCATTCTTTATTCTAAAATGTGTAAAGTCCTTGTAAAGCTTACTTTTCTCCACAAGCCCTTTGTTAAGGCTCATTTTTACTGACATTACTTTCTTATATATTTATGTTTCAAAATAAAAGCCAAGATAGAAACATAACATTATGTAAGCACAATGGATAATATTTAAATATATACATAAATAACTGCATTGACCCATGTAAAACAACATAAATCAAGGCCGACTGTAGGAATGCTTTTGAGTGGTTAGACAGAAATGTAAAGGGGGCATCGTGTGTACACAGCATGCTTCAGCCAATCTTTTGCTGTTGAGGGTTATTCTAATGGGGTCGCATTGTTAGCAGAGTTCAACTCCCAAGAAATGGATTGCGCTTTGTCAGGCCTCAATTGTAAAACCTGTCCAGCTTGGGTGTCCCACCTGAAAGCTGGTGCTGTTTGGGCTCTTAGAGCAGAGATCTGCAATTAGATTTAGCTTTGCCAAAATTTTATATTGTATCATCATATGGAAACTAATGGAAACTGTAAAACATGCTATTTGTATACTGTGTGTGTTACATTTTCAGCACTGTGTGGACTTTAGTGTCCTTTATTGTTCAGATGAGAAAGTGGGTCAGGAAAATGTCAGAATTTAACCTTACACCTTAAAGGAGAAGCGGCTTAACCAGCTTAACTGAACACTGCACCTACATGAGCATTTAGCTCCAACAAAACCGGTTATTTTTCTTATCTTGTATTTTTGGTCCTGAAGTGCAACATTTCTTTGACAGTTTAGAAACTGTGCTATCTTAGGCCTGTACTAAAAAGCAGATTTTTTTTCTCTCTGGGGTTTCTATACTGGGACAGTGGTTCTCTTTGTACCAGAATAAATCAGCCCCATAACTTACATTGAATTGCTGACCTACATTGGAGAAGGTTATATTCTGGGTAAGAGATTAATGGTTACATGATAATTATCAATCTAAAATGCACATAGATTAAATCTGGTTGTCAAAAAGGCACTGGAACAAACAAAGATAAGACATCAGGACCAAGGCGAGACGAATAGAAACATATTTCAGATCCATCATCAAGGCCAAAGAGCATCTTGGAGAAATACAGCAACAACTCCAGAGCCTAACACATACACTAACTCAAGAGGTTGACACCCAGTGGAACTCCACTTCTCATGCTGCAGCATCTCCATGAGCTCTCATGTCAAGAATATGACACCATTAGTGAGAGCCCAGAGGTTCTGGGACCATTCAACCTGGCAACAAAAGAACTTTCTTTGGAAAAGACAGTGTCTGTGTAAAAAAATGTCAGTGTCAAAAATTATTCCAATTATATGAATGGTGCAGAACAAACTTGCTATGAAATAAATTATACCTTACAGACAAGGTGCCATGTAGAAAATATTCATGTCCAGGCAATGGCAACTTAACTGGATCCCCGATTCAAAACTGTTGCACTTGGGAATGCAACATCTGGACAACATGCTGTTGCCAGGGTAACTGCTGCATCAATTTATGCTAGATATTCTTTGTTATGTAACAAGCAAACATTACAGTGTACTGTTTCTACATGCAGTCACTAACGGAACCAGTATCTACATCTGCAGCAGAGACGACCACAAAATCCTGTGGGATCTTCATGATAGCTGAGTTGGTTTGTATCAGCCTCTGATTTAATTTCCATTATTTTCTCTTGAAATAGACTTATTATTGACACCAAATTATGTTTTTGATTAGGTTCAATCCAGAGCACACAAAATGCAACAGCAGATGCCAGGGTGGAGGTCCAGCCAAACCTCTCCAGAGAAGACCCACTCGAATACTGGAGGATACGCATAACTGTACTTCAGCCTATTCAGACTGACCTCCCTGTATTTGCACATGCCAGCCACATCTGTGCCTTGTGAGCGGGTCTTCTCCAGAGCTGGAGAGACTGAAGCCTAACGTTATTGAGAAAATAAGCTTCCTATTATAAAAAGGAAAGTTAATGTCACAAAGTTTCACAAACATTTTCTCATAATATATTTATATACAAATGCATCAAATTAAACACAATCACTATCCCGGTTGCACAAGCACCCTTTCCCTCCCAGTCTTGTTACAGCTGTGAGTAGACTGCGACTGACATTATAGATTGGTAAATATTACACGCCATAATTCTATTCCCTAAACCAATATTACTCACCAGCCTCCTTTTATTTATGAAGAGAGAGGAAGATATATTTATATGTTGTAGAAAACATGTAATTTATTCAACACTCAGTCAAAAAAAGAGACAAGGATGACAGATGTTCACCGAGGATGCCTTTTCTCTGATGCATCAGACACCTGCAGCCAGCAGATGGAGCTTTTTGACAAGTCAAATGTTTGAGTGTAATAGTATATCTTGCTATCTTCAAGTTAATCAGCAACACCCACTGCTAAACAGGCAGTTTTCTCCCTGCTAACTTTCTCTGCTGCTGACGCAGCTTATGTGCTTGTACATCTCTCATATCTAGCTTGACCTTTCTTAAAGGGGCCACACTGTAGTTTTCACACAGCACTTTACTGATAAACTTATTTATGTGAACTTGTGGCATGTCAAGTATGCCAAACTCTCTGGGTTCTCCAGCTTCCTCCCACCATCCAAAGACATGCATGTTAGGCTAATTGGGCACTTTAAATTGCCCCTAGGAGTGAGCTGTTTGTCTCTCTGTGGCCCTGCAATGGAGTGGCAAGCTGTCCAAGGTGTACCCTGCCTTCGCCCAAAAAGACAGCTGGGATAGGCTGGAGCAGATGTCACACTGAGCCTTAAAAGAAAAAAAAAAACCAAACAAAAAAAAAAACACATTGACCAGAGATTGACAGATGTTATGGATCCAAAACTGGGAAATAGCAGTTAACACAGTAACATTACTCAAATGTCGTCTATTATTAAAATGTCTAAAAACTTTGCAAAAACTATTTCTGACAGATAAATGACTAAATGTTACTCAGAAACTGGAGATGTGTTCACACCATGTCATTTCTGAACTTGTAGTATGCCATAATGTAGGTATGAATTGATTATACGTGAAGAAGAACAGGTGCTGAATTAATCAAGTACCTCAGTGAAACAGTAAACCTGCATGTAACAGATATACTTTCACCTCATCTGAAATCCATCCATTTCCAGACAGTGTTAGAAAGCACGTGTCATACAATTAGTGTGGTCCTACAATTGCTTCCACTTGTCTTGTATCTTTAGAAGACTAGTTTAACGTCTGAAAAACAAAACATTTTAAATAAGTCTTATAAATATTAACAGAACCAAAAACGTAATAGTTCCCTTTTCCATAACATATGCAGACAAACTTAATTTTAGTTTCTATGGGAGCTTTTTCTTGAAAACTACTCGAGGGGCCAGAAGACTGAACTGTACTTCAACTAGAGAACTGGACTGAGCATTGACTTGAAGACTGGATTAAGCTGGGAGCTGGACCCCAGGCACAGGACTGGGATGAAACTTGAGGACTGGACTGCACTGACCCTTTCTGACATCTGTAGCTTCCAATAAAAGTGATCACTGTCTTCCTGGTAATGTCATGCTTACTTGTCCAGCTCACACACATCAGACTTAATAATGAGAGTAGTGCAGAGGTTGACAATAAACTACATCAGTTTGCTAATTAACCATTGATTTGTGCCAGGAGTATTGCAGCAGGGAAACTGTATACTGCTGCACAGTTGAACACAAAATCACTACCAAGTGATTTTGTGTGTACATAAGTGTAAAAAACATTGCATCCACTTTATTCTGAAACAAAGAAACAACAGGCATTTTAAAAGATGGCTGTACGCTGTGAACTGTGTGGCTTATTGAACACTTTCTTGTTTCTGTCTTAAGACCGCACTCAGTACAGCAACATTTTAAACATTCTTAAACTAGTGTTTTGGCAGGGATGGTGTTTACACCTATGACTTTCTGATGAGCTCTAAACCAGGTAAAGCAAGTTCCACATTCTATGACTAAATTTTCTAAAGGGGTGTACGCTGTGAGCTACGTGGCCTAACCCTAAACATCCTTGTTTCAGTCTCAAAGGCCCCCTAAGCCACCCAAGGTGCCTGTGTGAATTTGCACATATTTCAAGTGACCTCCAAGAACATTTGTAGTAGCTATAAGTGCATATTTTGTGTCTCCAAAATTAATAAACAAATCATCAAGTTAAACACACCTTAAGAATGAACACTTACAATGAAGCCTAAAAAAAAGGAGGGGGGTGTTAAATGTTCTTAGGTCACAGCCCATTTATTTCTATATGTCCAATATCCCTGTGGGTCCCCACAATACTTGCAGGACTGCGGCCCTTGAAGGACCGGAGTTGCCAACCCCTGATGTTTAATATACTTTTAATTAATAATACAGATCATTGGGTTTACTCAGTGATAAACATTATATTATTTTTCCCAACTTCAAGGTATTTTTCTTTCTTGTTAACTTTCACTCTAAAATGATGAATTTCAAAGCACAAACTCTCAGTACTCTGCCAAAATGCCAAAAATGAATAAAGACACACAACCCATGACAAAACACGAAAACAATATAAAATAAACCTACACTACCAGTCATAAGACACACTTTCCCATTGGATTTAATGGGAAAGTGCATCCAAACTTTTGACTGGTAGTGTATATCATATCATGCTTACCATTTGATGTTATTAGTTTTCTCATCAAGCCCATTTGTTTGTGGGCAGTAGGCTGCAGTTATAGTCCGCTCAGTTGAAAACGGTTGACAAAGTATGCTGTTAAAAGCAATAAAAAATTAGATCATCAATTATATTTTCTGTAGTCTGTCAAACTTTCTTCTGTTGAAATACAAAAATGTATAAGGTATAAGGTACAGGTTGACTGACAAACTCCTATCCCTGCACTGACTGTATTTGTTTAGGTCATCCATGCCTACAAATGACTATGCAGATGTTTTTACCAACTTCCACTGCAGACTTTGACTTCTGAGGAAAGGTCTCCATTCACTTTGAGAAATAGTCTGTAACTGTCCATATATATCAATGCCCAGAGGACTTTTTTTTTAGCAGGGGACCAGTCAGGTCAATCCCTTTGAGCTTCCATCCATCCATCCATCCATCCATCTTCTGCCGCTTATCCGGGGTCGGGTCGCGGGGGCAGCAGCCTAAGCAGGGAAGCCCAGACTTCCCTCTCCCCAGCCACATTTGCCAACTCTGCGGGGGGGATCCCGAGGCGTTCCCAGGCCAGCCGAGAGATGTAATCCCTCCAGCGTGTCCTGGGTCTTCCCCGGGGTCTCCTCCCAGAGGGACGTGCCTGGAACACCTCACCAGGGAGGCGTCCAGGAGGCATCCTGACCAGATGCCCGAGCCACCTCAACTGGTTCCTCTCGATGCGAAGGAGCAGCGGCTCTACTCTGAGCCCCTCCCGGATGACTGAGCTCCTCACCCTATCTCTAAGGGAGAGCCCGGCCACCCTGCGGAGGAAACTCATTTCAGCCGCCTGTCTGAGCTATCTGAGCTTCCAGACATCAGATATTGATCAGTAATATAAAACAATGTTAGATTAATTAGAGTATTGCAGAGCATTATCAAAGTACAGTTCATTATAAGAGAACAACCGTTTCTAGACACAAATGGTATTTTTGACCCGCTTCGGTCAGGCTACAAAGCTTTTCATAGCATTGAGTCTGCACTTCTTAAGGTTTTCAATGACCTGCTTTTAATGAATGATTCTCATAGCTCTGCCATTTCAGTGTTTTTAGACCTGACAGCTGCTTTTGATATGGTAGACTCTTTTATCTCATTTGGAGAACTGTGTGGGTGTCAGGGGGACTGCTCTTCCGTAGTTTCAATCTTACCTGAGTGGGAGGTCGTTTTCGGTCAGACTGCGGGACTCCTCATCTTCTGCTCCTCTGCACTGTGAAGTGCCCCAGGGTTCTATCCTGGGACCAACATTTTTTGCCATATATCTCCTCCCATCAGGGAAATCTTCAAAAAGCATGGTATGTCATATCACTTTTATGCTGATGACTGCCAAATCTACATGCCATTCTCCAAAAGCGATTGTTGCCTCCTGACACCCTTAATTTTCTTGGTGACGTCAAGGCCTGGTTAGCTCAAAACTTTTTTTAAATTAAATGAGGATAAGATTGAGATGCTACTGTATGGAAACTCCCCTGTTGCCTTAGGACAGCTTCAAAACTTTGTGTGTCCCAAGGTCCCCAGCCTTGGCGTCACAATGGACGGTGATTTTAAGCTTGATAAACAGGTCAATGCCATTTTAAAATCAAGTTTCCATCACCTTCATCTTTTATCAAAAGTGAAACCTTTTTTTATCTTTTCATGTTCTGGAACAAGTTGTGCACGCTTCTATTTCTTCTCGACTGGACTACTGCAACAGTCTTCATGTAGGTACAAACATGCTCTTTCACGCTTGCAGTTAGGTCGGAATTCTGCTGCACGACTTTTAACTGGTACCAGAAAACATGAACACATCACCTCGATTTTAGCTTCTCTCCACTGGCTGCCTGTACATTTTAGAATTGATTTTAAGATCTTGTAGTTTGTTTTTAAAGCTTTAAATGGACTTGCCCCTCAATACATTACCAAATGCTTGTGTGACCAGGCTGAGCCACACTACTTTAAAAAAGCATCCCCAAGCTAAAAGGCGGACCGGGTAGAGAAAACCTCTACAACACCAGGGAGACGGACCAGTAAATTCAACCAGTTTTTTTTTTTTTTTTTTCACAATTTGGTGTTGTGAAGGAGGATTATGTACATACATAAATTCTGATATGAAAGCTTGATGTTTTATGTTACTATTATGGGACCAAATATTTTACTCTTATTTACTGGACCAAATGTCATACTCTTATTTACTTTTGTATTACTTAAGATGGAGAAGAAATGCTTATAAGGCTAGACCTCTGCTTTCTCTCTCTCTCTCTCTCTCTCTCTCTCACAAAAAGATTCCCATGTCTGTCTAAACTTTCTCTGCAGCAACTGATTATGGAAGAATACAGAGCATTGTGTCGCTCAAGACTCAGTTAGAATAACAGGAGATAGATAACGCTAAGACCTTGAAGATAATAGGAGGAAGGATACAATTGACCATTGACTACATGATTCAGTGTTGTAGGGAAAAGGAAGACAATTTCATATATGTTCATGCTG
>NC_136627.1:11654908-11767408 GCF_933228915.1 Telmatherina bonti | reverse complement strand
CTCTGTAAACCCTAGAGATGGTTGTGTGAGAAATACTCAGACCAACAAACCACACCACATTCCCGATCATTTAAATCTCCTTTCCTCCTCATTCTGACACTCAGTTTAAACTTCAACAAGTCGTCTTCCCCATGTCTTCATGAACAAATGCACCGAGTTGCTGTCATGTGATTGGCTGGTTGGATGTTTTCATTAATAAAGAAAATGAAAAAGTGTGCCTAATAGTACTCTGTGAGTGTATATCATATGGTTATAATGATGTTTATCATCGCAAATAATGTAGCAGTATGATGTTACACAGCAACAAGGTAGAATTCGTTACTAGAGTAATGAACTATTTTATTCTTAAATCCAACTTTTTCCATGTTCAAACTTCTACATGAGACACATTAATCGTGAATCATAACAGGCTTTGGCTCCATGTAACTCACCCGCACAGCAAAGTTACATTTCCCCTTTCTTACAGCCTCCTCATCAGCCTGCCACTGATGCGGTCTGCTGGCCTCTGGCACATAGGTGGGCTTCTTCCTCCTCAGACTCTGACGAAGCTTGTTCATCTCCGGGGTCACGTTCTCCCTGGAACTGCAGACACAGAAAGAGACACTGGTTTAGCTTACGGCCAACTAAAGCCTTTCTACACACACGCAACACAAGCAACCGTGGCATCAATTTACTTAAACACGAAGCGTGTAAGGAACTATTTTAAACACTGGTACATCTGAGAGCTTTGCACTGAAATAGTCTCATGTTTCATACCGGATTATCAAAGTTAAGTGGGAAACATGTCATTGATTAGCTAAAGCTCATAATACGGTGATCATCTCTAACAAGGCAGCCGGTGCATCAATGCTATTCGACGCTCTATTGATTCTGGATTCCAGAGAAAGGCTGTACAAATCACACAGAAAAAAATGTTAATGAACAAAAAACACAGGCACAGAGCGTGCTTTTATCTCTCCAATAAATATCAAGAACGCTAATCAGCAGATCAGTCCTCAAACACACGAAAACAAAGACACCCCCACACATTTGCTTTCACTGCATCCTTCTGAAAAATCCTCCTTTTGCCGCCTAATTAGAGCATTCAGCCTGCTGGCCTGTTTAGCTATGTTAATTTTCTAGCATAATGGAACGCAACAACATCAAAACATGACCTGTTTTCAAAATAATAATTACCATTTTCATTCCTCCAGTTACATCTTTGTTTAACAGGAGCATCTTGGCCTCTGGAGGCTGAAGTAGCTGCATATTTCTCGTCTTTGCTGTTTGTCAGAAGTTTTTAAATCCAAAATTCATTCACAACATTCAACACAAACTCATCCTGTCGCGTTTTGGAGGAAGCCTGATGAAATAATATTTACACCAACATAATTTAGCTCATAAACGAACAAGAGAAGAAGAATCTTTGTATCTCTTTCTGCTTTTGTCTCTTTTCTTAATGAAGATCTGAACAGGATTTGATGATTTTCTTTCCATCTGGCTGCGCCACTGATCGTCATATTGGCTTTTAAAGGGTGTGACAACACGCTAATCTGACACTGAAGACATGCCATGTCCATACGGAAGACTGAGATCTGCACAGTGACATGAACACACTCCTTTCTGCGCCGCTACACACTGTTCAGGGGAAACAAGCAAATATATAAACCGTCAGGCACATCACTTCTCATCATCGCCACTTTGATGCTGGGAATATGTCTCTCTCTCACACACACACACACACACACACACACACACACACACACACACACACACACACACACACACACACACACACACACACACACACACACACACACACACACACACACACACACACACACACACACACACACACACACACACACACACTGTGTGCAATGCAGAGTATTTAAATGCATGGACTCAAGTGGCCTTACTCATTCCTGGCATGTGAGACCTGAACCTTCTGCCAATGGGAGATGCATATCTCATACACACACACGCGCATGTTGAGGCTTGTGCCAGTCATTACTGGGCAACACGCCATCTGACTGGCACCTGGCAGACACCAGTATTACGGCAGCAGGTGTGAATGTGTGTGTGTGTGAGGGGGGTAAATGAAAACGGATGCCTGAAGTCCCAGTGGGAAGGTAAAAAGAGCACGTTGGAGAGGCGAGGAGCTGGTAAGGGAATACAGGAAGCCCCTGGAACTGTCCTCATATGGCCCGAGATGGTGAGAAACCAAGAGGAGGAGGAATGACTGAATGCGACTGGCATCTGATCCCGGGAAGCTGGGAAGAGGCATGGAGTGATGTATACTGTGGCTTCTGAGGCAAGTAAAACAAACCGAAAAATAAACAAACGAAAAGGAAATGGGAGATAAAAACGTTCTTGTGCGATCAGTCATTCACGTGCAACAGACAGATGTGGCTTTTTGTAGCGATGTCATTTAACAAGAGGCCACACCACAGAAGCAGCAAAAACACACACAGTGCTTTCACTGTACTTTCCTTTTGAAAGAGAAGCTGTGTGTTTAGGGCATGTAAATCTGTGTGAAATATTTATTTTCTTTTGCTTTTTCTTAGCAAATATTCCCCTTAACACTTTATTTGCAATATAAAACTAAATAACTAAAAGAAAATCCCTGGAATAAAATGAAATACAATTAGATGTTAAAGATACTGAGCTTAAAAACAATATATAATACTATTAACACTTATACTAATACTATTACAAATATCAATACTACTACTACTACTACTACTACTACTACTAATAATAATAATAATAATAATAATAATAATAATAATTAATACATGCAGTAAATTTGTAACAATAGGCATATAGACAATAAAGGTTTTTGGAAATGGAGAGAAAAGCTTTTGGTAAAAAAAAAAAAAAGTGGAGGAAAAAAACAGAAAATTAAAATTAGTGGACAAATAAGAAAAAAGTTTTTGTTTATTTAATTGTAAAGCTTGTAACAGCTGGAAGGGGGGTGGACGGTACATACACAGGCTGCATGAATAAAACTCTTGGGTTCCAAGCTGATGCTTAGTATTTAAGAAACTTTGTTTTCTCACACAGAGTTACGTGAAATATGAAGATAACATACAATTTCTGTAAGAACCAAGACAACCACGACCGGGTCCCAGAGCTGATAAACTGGTGTGCCCCACATTTTTTTTTTTTTAATCATAGATCTGTTTTGAAGTTGGATGTTTCAATAAGACCAGAAAAGTTATACAGTTAAAGTCTATTTAAATCACACACTGATTTAAAGGATACATCATGCACAATTTTAACATTTAACATCATTTTATTATCTAACAGTTGTGCCTCGATTGTAATTTAATTCCTTACAATGTCACATGGTGAACAGCCTGGTGCTTACGTATATAAGCATTAAATTTAAAAAAAAAAAAAAAAAAAAAAGAATATTTCTGTTATCCATGTCTGGCCAAAGGCAGAAAGTCCAGACAGTTTTCGGTTCTAACAAGAAATAGCGAAGTTCCTCTCAATGATGATAAATTAACTTTAAACTTGAAGAAAATTCAAGTTGGATTTTGTTAGAAAATCACAAATTCTTTACTAGTTAATTTTCTGGCTGCTGTTTTTTTTTTTTTTACTGACCACATAGATGTCGACAAGAGACATTAGGAAATTAAATTAAATTTTTTAAAAAAGTGTTTAATCCCAAAGGGAAAATTATATTATATTATATTATATTATATTATATTATATTATATTATATTATATTATATTATATAGTAACTATATTTATATTATAGGTAAATTAGGGAATTAAATCAAAGCCTGAAACTTGACTACAAAGCATGAACAGAGGGGAGAAAATAAAACCTAAGAAATTAAATCTGGATTTAAACGCTCTATACTCAAGAGGGTGGGGACATGCAAAGGCCGTGCATAGCTGTGACCTCACCCTGCACATCTGCACAAATTGAAAAAAAAAAAGTAGACACAGACAGACGGGGTGGGCTGGCAGGCAGACAGGCAAGAACGCAAAAACATCAAAATAAATCTATAAATCAGCAGCACAAATCAAGTCCTACTTCAGTCGGCACAGGCTTCACAAACAGGAGGCCCAGGGCCAAAAAAACATTGCTGCTCTCCATCCAGGGTTTGACTTAGCAGCCATCTGGGATGTATTTCAGAGAAGAGGAGCAACTTGCGTTCAAATGATGTTATATCATCGACATTTGGATTTTTTCACCCGAGATGACCTCTTATCATTGCTTCTTCCAGACCGTGTCCGCCCCACAGATCCCCACTTTGCTCTGTTCTTGTCCAAAACTGACGTTTCCATTTTTTTCCCTTCACTTTCTGCTGATGTGAAATTGAGGAAATGGGTTTCACAGGGATGAATTTGGCGTAAAAAAGCTCGCCTACGCAGACAGACTCATAAAAAAAACAAAGCTGCACATTTTTCCCCAGCTTGTTAAGCCGGCATTTTTACCGTTGAACGCTCGACATGGTCGTTACTGTATCTCTGTGTGTTAAGCTTTAAACTTGAAAATGAAAAAAGTCATGTGTGCTTGTCACCTTTGCATTCACACCATTTAATCTGCGCTGATAAAAGGCGGCGTGTGTGCCCAGCTGTGGTTTTGTGTTTGCCAGATGTGAGTATGATTGATATTTTTGGCTCTCTGCCTTTCCTTTACACATACACTAACCCTCACTCATCCAGATGTTCTGTTTTCAGCAGCAGCTAAGAGTTTTTGGCAAAATGGGACACACTCCTCCCTTACACGTCTTCACAACCAGATGTAAACAGAACACCAATTACACGTTGGGAGAAAGAGGAGGAAGGGTGCTTTTGACACACACACATACGGTGCAAACACATAGAATGAGTCACTGCCACTTCACATTACCATTAGCCACGTGTCTGAAGATCCAGAGAAATGGGGAGCCGACAGCAAGAGGTGGAGCGAGTTTCCCACTAAATGTGCGTGTGGTAATGGTTTTGGTTCAAAGTCACCAAGGCGACCGTATGACATGGACACCTGTTTCCTCTCTATGGGTTTGGTCAAGTTTAAGTTGGGTCTTTTTGGCTACAAAGCTGATTCGTTGTGTTTAGACAGACTTTCAAAGTGTGACTCAGAGGACAATTTAACCCAACATATGTTCAGATCATAGACTGTATATAGGGATGGACGTAGCCTACGTGATGTCACCCATAGGTTTCTGAAGAGCTGAATTGAAGCTCGGTGGGCTGTTCCTACCATCGCCATCTTGGCAGAGGCATGCGTGTTGTCTCACCTGGAAAATACAAATAGATGGATGATTGACATCGAGCGAACTCCGAGCTGCCTGCAGCTAAGAGCTAACCGAGCTAACCTGGAGATAACAGGAGCTAACAAGCTAACGGAGGTAAACAGGCTAAAGCTAAGTCATGTTGTTAACCGGCTAAAAACCGCGGTTGTTCTATGTTCTTCTTGCTTGAAGCGGGAGATCGGGTACCTGTCAATCAAAAGGATACGGCCCTAAATATGCCGAACTTTGAGATTAAATTACTTTTAAATGGGTGAGTTAGAAAAAAATCCACTCCCCCCACAGTTGTCATGAAGGTAAACCTGACCTATAAACCGAAAATGGACTTTTGAACCAGGCTGTAAACATGTTTATTTCTGCTGTGAAGTTGGTCTTTTTAACATGGGAGTCTATGGGGATTTGCTCTGTTTTGCAGCCCCTAGTGGATGAAGGAGGAACTACAGTCCTATGTACTTCTGCATCGGCTTCACTTTTAACCGCCGGAGGTTGCTGCTTGGTTCAGATCAAGCTGCGTTCACTGGAGCTCAGAACTGACAAGTCTAAACTGTTTTGTTTTCTTGCAACAAGTAAGAATGCTTCTCTTCTTATAGAAGACGGATATGGTTAAGATTATGGTTATGTGCGTAATTTGGTGTGTTTTCAGGGTCCTTAAGGCTCCATCACAAGACGAAGACAACATTTGCACGTAACTTTAAAGCCGTGGGACACATTTTAAATAAGGCAAACTACTCAGGACAGTGGGCGGATTAGAGTCGAGGGGCTTGTTCCACACCCTCAAACCAGATGCCTGAAAAAGGGATGTAAATTCACAGATGAAAAAAGGGGCAGCTTTACCGTCTCTCTGTGGCATTTTGACCAAAGCATGCCACAGAAATGTCACCGAGACCTCAACAAATGGTGTGATCTTCTGAAAAAAAAACCATACCATGTCGCCTTTGAATGAACAGATTGTGCGTACACAGAAATAAACCCAAGACTCTAAATTGTCTCCCTCCATTTAACAAGTCACACTAAATGTTTTTTCAGTGGTTACTGAATGCATTGCTGTAGTGTAGTAATACAAAAACAAGTTAATAGGAATAACTCAGTCACAAACACTTGCTTATACAGAAAAACACATTATAAACTATATCGAATAGACAGAACCAGAAAAAATTTGGACCTGCTTTCTCTTTCATACCAAGTAGAGACGTTTATCTAAACTTCTGAATTATACTGTACAAATTAATACGTACACAAATACCAAACGACTGACCCAGTTTCTGGGCCCCGCAGACTTCAGCTGACACTGCGTGACCCACATGTGTACACAGACGCTATCACTCAAAACTTGCTGTTTTTCTTCATCACTCTTATATACACAAAGACAGCGAAGAGCTATCTGTATGTGCACGGGTCCTTGTGCGTGATTAGGAAATAAAAGAAGTGCAACATGGCAGAGATAAACCAGCACACTTGTGTTTAGACTGTAGGCTGACCCAGAACAGGATGGCCTTATTCATTGCATGGTTTCTGAGGTTGTGCAGGAGTGTGTGTGTGTGTGTGTGTTTGTGTGTGTGTGTGTGTGTGTGTGTGTGTGTGTGTGTGTGCGCGCACAATCGGCACACGAAACATCTACAGAACAAACTCAGACCATCTAGAGAACAGACATTTTCCAGGTCAACATAATCGCTAACAAATAGCATTTCATTTCATTTCATTTCAACATTTTTTATTTTATTTTCTTTTTCATAATATATTGGCAAATCCAAAAAACAACAACAGAAAATATACTCCAAAGTTACAACAACTAATACAAACTCATTGTAGTACATTTCATGTAAAAAAGAAAGGAAAAGAAAATTGGAGTAGGAAGAAGACTTATAAACCCTTCCTCATCCTCATTTCAAAGTAAACCAACTGGATGGCATCATCTACGGCAAACACTAAGACCAGGTATGAAATACCTACTTTTTTTTCAATCAGTTTTTTGCATACAGTTTTAAAATTTACTCTTTATATTTCAATTTAAATTGAGACGGATTTGAACAACTTTTAAAATGGTTTTTAAGTGTGTTCCATTGTTTTACATCAACCACTGAAATACTCATTTGCTTGAGTGTAGTTCTTGCGAAAGGTAGTTTAAAATCACAATTTCCTCTTCTTGTTTCATCATTTAAAATAAAAATTTGCAGCCCCGGTGGTAACAAGAATTGTTTAGCTTTATGCATGATTATTAATGTTTTCCACAGAAACGTCACAGCTGAAATCACACTGTTGGGTTATCTGACCTCATATGAAACATATGATGTGCAACAGCTTCCGCTAGCAAACACTGACTAATAGCCTCCTAGCAACAGGCCACGAAGTGCTACATGCTGTGTTAAGTGTAGGTGGTTTATGAAGAAGAATAAGTGGATGTGTTGCATCATCATTGATGGCCTTTTCTGTTTAAATTAGAAGAGTGTGCAGAATCACAACTATCTGTTGTCAATACTGCTTATCGCATCATATAACAGGTCTTTGGATGATTTTCTGTGCAACAGTCATGAAATTGGATATCCCAGCTATCTGTGCAGAATGTTTTACCTTCAAAAAGCAAGAAGAAGCAAAGTAAATGTTGAAGGAAAAGATAAGATTATTTGAATTTTATTGTTAGTAAAGGAATTCATTTCCAACGGCACAGCAGAGCTGAGAAACCTAATTTGGATGGGAGGAAATGCAGTGCAGGAGGCATTTCTCTGCTTCTGAAAGAAAGCTTTTATTGGAACTTTTCCGCAGGTCTTCCTGATTAAGTGCAGTTGTACATGTTGTTCTGTCTTTCCTGTCGTCTCCACCCCAACCAGTCGAGGCAGATGGCTGCCCTCCCTGAGCCGGGCTCTGCCGGAGGTTTTCTTCCTGTTAAAGGGGAGTTTTTTCCTTCCCACTGTCGCCGCGTGCAGCTCAGGATGGGGGATTGGATCCAACTCATGACTCGATGCAATCAGTTAGTTTCTATTATAGGATATGTATGAGCTGGGTTGAAATGTGTGTATGTATGTGTATGTAAAGTGCCCTGTGACAACATTGTTGTGAAGTGGCGCTATACAAATAAAGTTGAATTGAATTGATTTGAACTTTGACACAACAAAAAAAGACCTTCCAACTTATTTCCTAAATGAATTCGCTCTCCAACCATGTTGTCATTTAACAAAGGAGTCTATCATTAATGAGTGCTAGAAATGTGCTAAATGTTGGTGATGTCAACGTGTCAAGGTACCTGACAGAAACCAATTTGATGGACTTTGGACACATAAAACCCGACCCATCCTCCCTCCAGTGCACAAATGCAACATGATCGTTTAGGGGGTTTCTGTGTAGGGTGGACTCACAGAAAGCGGCCCTCATATAATTACAGCCAGTGTGCGTGTGGTCAAGTGTGAATGACACAGCCAGCATGTGAGCCAGTGGTCATTTTACTTAATGTGATTGAATGGCCCCTCTGTGACTCAGGCCGTGTTGGACGGTGGGAATTTAGGGCATAATCACAGCAGACAGTGAATGCAGCGTGAATGAGAAGCTTTCATTGGGACGATTACTACGTATAAATGCATGAAGAAGTGACTCATCTTCCTGATCCAGGATAAGCTCTGTCACTTCCACTTTCTAAATACTGAATGTGATAAACAAATCATGGCGACTCCTTGTGTCATCCTTCTAAAATTAGATCTTTGGACGTGTTTGTGGAAAAAAAGCAAACAGATTAACCTTTACTGTTTAAACATACCATTATGTTAGACGTGTGTCCAGGTCTGCAGCCAGTTTTACAGCCGCTGTGCTGCAAATTTAAAACACATATTCTGTCTGTAAGCCATAATGTATATTTAGCAAACTTCCTTGATTCAACATGACTCTGATCACAGAAGTTAACTTGGTTTTCACGATGGATCACGATGTTTCACAATGATTACTGATAGATTTTCCTTATCTAGGCTGTTTATTATGAATTGGCTTGAATTAATGTGCCTGTAAAGTGGCGCTATACAAATAAAGCTAAATTTAACTGAATTATATACGATACACCCAGCGATAGACTGGCGACCTGTCCAGGGTGTACCCTGCCTCTCGTACAGAGGCTGCTGGGATCGGCTCCAGCTCCCCCGTGATCCTTACTTGGATTAAGCAGGTTCAGAAAATGAATGAATGAATATGATAAGATAAACTACAAAAGCTTGCATTATAGAACAAAGATAGACTGTGTTTGAGGTATAATGGCAGAGAACCGTGTGGAGATGCTACTTTGACAAGCAGAGATCATTCTTATGAAAACTCCACTGCTGAGAAAATTATAAAGCCAGGTATTAAAATGAACGGATCAAAGTTGCATCAAAGCTCTGATAAAATCTTTGACTCTTGGTTGTTTTTTATTGTTTGGCTAGAAGGATTTTTTCTTTTTTGTTTTTTCTTTGTGTATATTTTACGTTACAGTCGATTTTTACTGCAAGCAGGTCATTTTGTTGATACTAGAGGACTCCCATTTTCACGTTAGCATTTGATAGCGGTGCACATTCAACACTAGAGACTCATTTCTTTGACATAGGAACTTGGAAAATAAATATAAAAAGGAATTTCAGGGAACAATTGTCTACAGTTTTGATGCTGAGGAAACAAAGAGGAAAGGTCATTTCCTCTAATAGTTACAAGTATTATGAAAAAGTTCCTGTTGTCCAAAAGCAGCTATGGCTGTGAATGTTGGCTAAAACTGAAGGGAGTTGGTCTGCAGTGTAAATGGAAAAGTTGATGCAAGTCGCTTACATAAGAAACAGTCCATGGCTGTTATAGACCTTGGAGAAAGTCTGTGAAGGTCTTATTGACCTAAATTACAGTCGTGTAAAACAAAACAAAAAAAAAAGTACAATATTTTCAAACAACATACACTGATGTATAATCAAAATAATGAATATAAATAATACGATATTTGGTCCTTAACAGATAACATATTGTAACCTCAGGTCAAAGTAGTACTATGTAATATTTTGACCTTAAAATATGCATCTGTATCAACAGGGCTCAGTTACGTATCTCACAGTGGCACCTATGTTGTTCCTGCAGCACAACGCTGCCCTGCAGCATCCCGAGGCTGAAAAAAGTGCACTTCACACCTTTTCTCTACATCGTACAGCAGAATGCCTCATCACATGCTAGCAACTGGATATCAACACACTGGTCATTTTGATAGGGTTGATTTATTAGAGGAACTTAAGTGCACATTACAAAGGAAACAAAAAAAAGAAATGAAGAGAAAGGGACATAGCAAGATATAACACAAAAGTTAACAGGATACTGACTTTTACTGGCTGGAAAGAACTCAGAGTAGAGGTAGGATGCAAGATGGATGCCTTACCAGTCATTGCTAGAAGGAACTTCAGCAAGAATATCTGACAAAGTTCAATAATACTTCTTAAAAAAGCCTTTATTTCCCTACGAATGACTTGCTAGAGAGAAAGTAAGGCAACATTCAGACACAGGTGTAACTTCTGTAGAAACTGCAGGGAAAATAGTGGAGCTGCACGTCAAATTTAATCAGATGCACTTGATTAATCCATCACCAGAAAGTGTGACCACTTCTATAAATACAGACGTGTTGGCAGCTTGCAGCACTGTCTGTGTATGTAATGCCAAGGAGAGAAAACATCGGCTTTTAAAAATCCCAACAATCTGGGAAGGGTTATAAGATCATTTCCAAACAATTCTGAATCTGTCACGCTACAAAAAGAGACATTATTCACATTGGAAAACATTCAAGACAGCGCTCACTCTTCCAGGAGAAGATCTCCCCTCCAGCAGGTTCATCTCAAGGTCAGCAAAAGAAAAAAAAAAAACCATAAGCTTCATTTCAGACTCCGCAGGCCTTACTTAGCATGTTAAATGTTAAAGTTCAGTACAGCACAATAAGACAAACACTGAACAAAATGCCAGGGAAACATCTCTGGTTCTTTTAAAAGAAGATGGGAACAAGGTTTCAGCCGAACAACAAGACCAAAATAAACATGCATGTCTGCATAAACCGACACACATGATATCAGCACACACACGCCATGTTAACGGTTAAACTCACAAGGTTTTGTGCTCGTTCTGCAGCCACAGGATCTGGACACCTTGTAGTCACCAGGACAATCATGATCTCCTCTTTATGAATGTCTTGTCTATCTACTGTTTGTTTTAATCCTTATGACTTGATTTTATCTTGTAAAGCACTTTGTGTTGCCCATGGCATGAAAAGTGCTCAAGAAATAAAGTTTGATTTGATTTGATTGTACCAAGGTATTTTAAATAAGGCCAAACATCCAGCAAGTAACAACTGTTAATTTGGTCTGAAAGGTGTTCATTTACGGATTCACAATAAAAAAGCAATACATACATGCAACCTGCTTCACATTCTCACATATTCTACCATTAATGTGGACGTTCAGTCACTCTAAAGATAAAATAACTTGGATAAAGTTGACTCAATGACCCGGTCAGTAAAATAAGGATCCAGGAAGCAGAAAAAGTTTCCAGCTGACTCAATCACCATAAAACAAGATCAACTGGAACTCCCACATGTCTTATACTTTTAAATGCACACATACACATACATTTGTTTTCTCTGCTTCGGTCTGAAATTATCACAAACTTTATATCCCAGCTACAATAAAAAAAACAAACAGCTAAAGCAAAGAGACAAATGTGAGGGAACAAATCAATGCAGTGAGTCCAGCGTGCCGGAGAGGAGGTCAGTCTGGTGAAGCTGGGAGTCTGAGAAAACATCCTTCAATTAAAATGATCTGCCTTCCTGTCTTTTACTACAAATTGGATTTAACAGGAAATTTCAAACATTATGTAAGCCATGGAAGAGGATGTGGAGAGGGTCAGCGTGTGCAGGTACACAAGCTCAACCCCGCGGGATGCACACGAGCGTATCCATCTCCCACACCTACAGCATTATTTCCATCCTGTGGGCTTATCGTGGTGCTTTGTCACCGCACCTCCTGACACACTTTCAGCTCCCACCCACTCAAGTTAAGCCGAGAGAAGTCTGTGTTATGCGTACATGTTTTTTCAGGTCGACTCTGCATCTTCGTTTTGATCGATAAGAAAAGTTTTGTGTATTTCAGGGTATAAAAAGGTTTTCATGCCTGTGTGTGGTGTCCTTTTGCATGAGTTTATGGGTTCCAAGATGCAGATTACCAAAACAATACCCAAATCCTTCTCGGTTCTTGGAACAGCAGGCAAAGAGGGCTGAGTCTTTGCTATGTGCTTGTATATACATGTAGAAGAATATATTGATGTCAAAATACCTTTACGTTTGCACGGTAGCATGACTTTAACTGTGAAAAATGTGTGTGTGGAAAGCTAATCTAAACACAGTGCAACCAGGCGTGAAGTGGAGCAGTCGAGTCGATATGCTCCAGTATCATATTGTGGTTCTGTGTTCCCACTTTGTGTTCCCTCCCATCAGATTGTAACAGAGCGACGGGACAGCTTAGCTAATATATATTACCTTTTGATACGACAGCAAGGTTTACAGCTCAGCAGTCGAAGATGAAACCCACATTTCTCACAGAATAACCTTTGAGTTTTCCAGTTCACATGGATACGTAAACACATGGAGCTGAACATGTGATGCTCAGGCTTAAAAACTCATTTATGAGCTCAAAGACGAAATTCCAAGCACAATAAATTCTATCAGAACTTAAATGTTCCCAGGCTGAAGGGCCTTTTGTTGCTGTTGTAATGTGTTGGTGGCTGGGCGGCTCCTCCCTTCAGCTTGAATTGTTCAGATTTTACGTCAGACTCCCCTGTCACAGAAGAATGCCAAGTGACCCGATGTGGCTCTGCTGACTCGCTTTGAGGAACCTCCGTGGATAGAGAGAAACTGCTGCATCCACATTGTTCTCAGGTTTCCTTCTCCTCCTTCTCTGTCCCGTTTTAACAATCTTCTGCAACCTATTTTACTTCTTTTAGAAAATTACGATCCCCAGTCGACAGTCAACTTGTGCTTCCCGTGCTGACAAAGGGAGGAAATTCATATTTCTTCCATGATAAATTTACTTTACCTTGACTTTTTTTTTTACCTCCCACACGCTCTTAACCTTCATATTTTGATCCACTTTAACCTCTCTCTCACACCTGGCTTTCACTTTACCCCCCTCCTCTCATCCTCACCCTCCTGTTGCACCTCTATCTTGGTCATTTCTTTTAAAAACTTTGTCCTCGTTTCCCTTATCAACCAAGTCTCTGTAGAAAACACTATTCTCATTCTTTAGCCTCGTTCTCTTTCTGTTCTTCCAGCACGCATGAGAGCTGCCCTCCTCAGTTATCTAATCATGAGGGCAGGGAGAGAAAATTAGCAAGAAAAAGAGAGGAAGTGTTGAATGTGTTAGAGAATGTAAGCAAACCCACCCTTTATATTCAGCTCCAGAAACTTTGGCAAAACTTTCCGAAAGGTTCAGCCACCTCTCGATAAAATCCCGGCTGCTGCTCTTTGTTATGAGACAAGAAGATGTAATGCTCCCTTAAAGGAACATGACAATTTAAGCAATTAAATAAACAGACTCTCGGTAAAGTTTGACAGACTGGAGAGGTGGGGAATCGTCACGAACACATGTCCTGCATCCTCACCGTGAAATTCTGCATCAGATGACTTAACATCTACGCAAAGTTCATCTGCTTTGACGATGGAGAAATTAAGCAAAAGTGTGTTTGGATAAATAAAAAGAGTGCAGCTGCCTTGTCTAAGCACAGGAGCGGCTTGATCAGCTTCTGTTGCAGACAGTCACACGGGGAAAACTCATTCAACAGACGGAGAAAAGAGATTCAAATGTTCCATCTTCAGTAAAAAAAAAAAAAATGTATTTGCAGAGTGATAATCCAAAAAAAAAAAGTGTTACACTTGACTTTATCAAGCTAAGATTAAAATAAAGTCTACAAATGTTCAAAAAAGCAAAAAATAAAGGCTTTATAACAAAGAATAGGCAAAAAACAACAACTGCAAACAGACCGACTCTCTTTAGGGTGATGCAAACTGGGGTGTTACTAAATACCAATCCGGTATCCGGGTAACCAGACTTATACTTGAGATCATTTAGCTTTTGTCCTGTTGTAAAGATAACAAAAGAAAATAAAAATTGGTGTTAATGTTTAAAGAGAAAAACACATGATGCTGTAATGGATACCTTTTAGAAATTACAGCGATTTTGTCCAACCGTTAAATACCAGAGCGAGACAGGTGTCCCCACACACACACACACACACACACACACACACACACACACACACACACACGCATACAGGAACACACTCAGTTCAACAGATGTGCACAAAACATCTGCAGGCACAAACTCTGTCCAAAAAACAGAGGGCGAGAGAGAAAAAAAAAAGTTGGGCGCTGGTATCAATTTAGCAGTTTTAATCTCTTCCATATGGGCATGGGGTCTAATACATCTGCTAAGGCTATTAACTGCAATGAGCCCCGTGGATGCAGACTAGACCTATTATCAGTTTGGCAGTGATTGAAAATGTGACCGTGGCCAATAACACAACAAAAACAGCGAGATAAACAGTCAAAAGCAGGAGAAATAAATCACTTTTGCAAATGCCAAGCCTCTTTGGTGACCTCTACAGAGTCTGCAGTTTTCTCCCTTTGCTGAATTAGGGTCAAAATGATGGACGGGAAATAAGGTGAGGCTGCAAAAAAAAAAAAAGGAAAAAGAAAAAGAAAAGCATAAAGTGCTGATTGCCATGGCAACTTGTGACCCAGTTAGAACCAGAAATGCAACCAGGTACGCAATAAATAACAGAAACGGTAAAAAAAAATATCCAGTGTATGTACAGTGTATGCTGGATGTCAGCAGCAAGCTGCTGAGCGAGCACACGCTACACACCTCCTACTCCGTGTCTGACTCACCTGAGTTCAATGGCCTCCCCCATCTCGCTCCGACAACTCATCAAAAACACCGGAACGGCAGCAGATGAGAGACGATGCAGAGATGACAAAGCTGGGAGAGAGGACTCCCTCAGACTAACAGCCACGGCGAGAGCGGCGCGGGGAGAGGATGAGAGGAAGAGGGCGGAGAGAGAACATGTGATGATACTGCGTTCGTCGGAGTGAGGGACGGGGAGGAGAGGAGAGGGAGTGCAGCGCAAAGGAGAGAACCACACCTCTTCTTAAGGGATTAACTTAGAAATAGGAGCTGTGATGCATGTGCAAATATGTGCACAGAGACGCATCCAAACACAATCAAACTTCCTACGAGGCGGCGTGGACGAAGGTCTGGTTTACGGGCATATGCAGTAAATACAGTGCACACACACACACATAGAAGCGCACAGATGCTCTAAAAATAAGACAATCAATGTCTGGCGCTCCAAATCCTGGGAGCGAGGAAAGAATGGAGTGGGAGGGTAGGAAGAGAGAGAGAGAGAGAGAGAGGGGATGAGGAGGGGTGATTAAACCAGTTATGGCGGCTGGTGACACAGTTTTCTTTGCTCTCCATCTGCTGTGGGCGCATTGGTCAAGAGTGCACTGGGGGAAGAGGCTGACAACTGGAGCTGGAGCCCGGTGAAAGGCTCTGGAGCTGGAACTGGGGAATAAGGCCAAACATGGAGGAGCTCTGTTACTGCGTGTGTTCAGACATCTTCCCCAGCGCTGGATGCTGGAGGGTGGGTCGCAGATATATCCAGCAGGCCGAGCTCCCAACAGATGATTAAGAGGTGCTTAGTTTCCTTTGCAAAATGATGAAACATAAGGCCCACACCCGGAACGAACAGATGGATCGATGAGCATCTGTGGTGATCTGTTAGTTTCTGCTCCAGACTGTCAAGCTGGAGAAACATATGGATCACCTGAAAATGTCAAAGATGTCTCTAAGGACCAAGATGAGAGGTGAGGTTCTGAGGAGAGAACCAGAGTTACAAAGCGTCTTTAAAAGAGCTGAAAACCAAGAGGTTTGCAGGTCGGGCTTCTAAGCTGATTTATACGCTGCTCTGATGAAGTTTGCTCACAGGTGTTTGTTGAACACAGATTCACAGCAGGTTGGGAAACAGCCACGAAATGTAATCTATTGATTCGTGTTCTGGGGCATTATTTTCTCTTTTTGATGAAAATCACAATTTAAAAAAAGGGGGGGTTTAACAGACAGAGTTTCCACGACTGAAAAGTCGGGGTTAGAGTAAGTCTGCAACACTGCTCGGCCAAACTGTAACACACTTAAAGCTGGGGTAGGTAATGTTGGGGAGCTGGCAGGATGTGAAAGTGGCGCCCTGTCTTGGCTCCTCCTGGTTTTGCTCCATGCATGATCTAAAGCTTTTTTATTTGCAGCTTTTTCCACCGACAATCTTCTTTTTCTCGGCTGTTTAGCAGGAGGAGGCAAAATAAACTGAGCCAGGTCGGGAAATCCTTCCTGCATTTTCTCAGTCAAGTTTTCCTTCCGAGTTTCTTCTTCACTACTTTGTATTTTCATCCTAACACGCTGTTTATATGCAGGATGTGGCTATCAGGTATGGGCTGCAGGACGATGAGGAGAGGAGCCAGGAGAAGAAGCTTAGAAAATATAAGAAATTAACAACTTCATTTGGGTCTGAACGTTTTGAATGGTCAGAGTTTTTACAGATTTACAGTAAACTGAGGGGTCTAACTATATTTCTTATTGTTCATGATTACAAAATGCACAGACTACCATCAGGATGAGAAACCACTTCACCTAGAGTAAAATAAATGTCATAAATGAGCAAGATTACCTACTATAGCTTTAAGACACTGAGACCACCTTTAGCGTTGATGATGGCAAATTCTGGCTGTGGCATCGCTTCAAGCTTCTGCAATATGACATCATTCATTTCCATGCAGCGTTGCATTTATTTTTCACTCAGTTTGTATAGATGATGGGAGAGCCTGACCACTGCACACAGCTTTCTCCAGCACATCGCAAAGACTCTTAATGGGGTTCAGGTTTGGACTTTAGTGGCCAATCCATGTGTGAAAGTGATGTCTCATGTTCCCTTAACCACTCATAAACAATCTGAGCTCCATGAATCCTGGAATTGTAATGGTGGAATATATTGTTGGAAAAACCCGCTCACTTAAGCTTATTCAGGTATCAGCTGACCTCCTTCTTTTTACATATAATGATGCTGAACCAAGCAGTGGTTAAAAGTGAAGCCTATGAGGAAGTACATAAAACCGTAGCTCCCCCTTCATCCACTAGGGGCTGCAAAACAGAGCGAATCCACATAGAGTCCTATGTTAAAAAGACCAACTTCACAGCAGAAATAAACATGTTTACAGTCTTGTTCAAAAACCCATTTTAGGTTTAATAGGTCAGGTTTACCTTCATGACAACTGTGGGCGGAGTGAATTTTTTTTCTAACTCGCCCGTTTAAAAGTAATTTAATCTCGAAGTTCAGCAAATTTAGGAGCGTGTCCTTTTGATTGACAGGTACCCGATCTCCCGCTTCAAGTAAGAAGAACGTAGAACAACCGCGGTTTTCAGCCGGTTAGCAACGTTAACCTTTAGCCCGCTTACCTCCGTTAGCTGGTTAGCTCCTGTTATCTCGGGGTTAGCTCGGTTAGCTCTTAGCTCGGAGTTCGCTCGATACCAATCATTCACCATGACACTCACAGCGTCCCTCTCATCTCCACCTCTTTGCCCATATTTGTATTTTCTGGGTGAGACGACGCGCATGACGCTGCCAAGATGGCGACGGTAGGAACCGCCCACCGAGCTTCAATTCAGCTCTTCAGAAACCTATGAGTGACATCACAGAGGCTCCATCCATCTTTTTATATACAGTCTATCTGCTGAACCTAGATCTGACCGACTGCAGCAACTCCAGACCCTAACCCTAACCTGCACAGGCTTCTTCTTCCTCTCTTCTTACGCTGATGCTCCCGTCACTGGTTCAGCATAAGTCTGGACTCATCAGATCACATGACCTTCTTCCAGCTCCAGATTCCAATCTTTATGCACCCCAGCAAGTTAAAGACTCTTTATCAAATTATCTTCACTTATTTGTGGTTTTCTAATGGTGATACAGCTGTTCAGTCCCAGTAGCTGGAGCTCGCTTCTCATTGTTTATGTGGAAATTATTTTATTTTCACTATTAAACACAGCCCTGAATTCCACTTTTTATTTCTTTCAGTTGACTTCACCAAATATTTAATGATTGCTGATTAGCTGATTACCATGCTTAAAATTTTTTTCTCCTCCTTTCTCATTTTCTTCCCAGAAGACCATGGTTGTCATGTATCTTTCCAGTTTTTATTAACCCACAGGATGTTCTTAACTTAGTTTTCAGCATCTTCTTCTATGTTTTCTTTGTTTCATGCCAGGATTTTCCTTCTTAGACGGACTAAAATCTTGTCTAGGACCAAAGGATGTGTCTTCAAGCATGCAGAAAAGAAGCAACTCCCTGTATCATCTGAGGCTAAATAACATGTTGCCAGCTTTAATATACATGCAGTAATTACTAGAAGTGCAAAATTGAATCGAAAAAAAATCTAATATTGAGATTTTTTGCTTCACAATTTTAAAATAGATTTTTTTTAACCAAAAAAAAAATCGATTTCTTTTTTAAATAAATATAATCAATTATCATTTTTTTGTCATTTTAATAATTTTTATTGATCTTTTTACTAATTATAGCAGTAGAATGGAGGTCTGGCTACTGCACTGTTTTTCCTCATTGAAATCAAGAAAAATGACAATATCGAAGAATCGTGAGAATCGCAATTTTAATCGAATCGGCACCCAAAAAATTGGAATCGAATTAGTACAAAAGCATATCATCACAGCTCTAGTAATTATCCAATAGGAAGATCATTTTTTATTTTAATAGTTAAATCCAGGTGGTGACCTTTTCGAATACAATAGTGTTGAGAGAGCCTTAAAGATAAGACCAGGTTAATATAATGAAAGACCATAAATCACAGCCCAGTAGTTCACATGGGATCTTAGGAAAAAAAAAAAAAAAAAGTCAAACAGCAAAATTTCTACAAAAAAATCTTCTATCAAGGCTCATAATTTCATGTGATACAGAGTTTTCGCAGTTTAAAGGCTTTTTTGCAACACAGTACCGCCTTCCTTCTCCACAGCCAACGATAACAGACATACAGGGTAACAATACCTCGATGAGAGGTGGAAGGGTTGTGCTGCAAACCACATACTGGGGGGGAATGATTGGGTCTTCGGGGAACTGGGCTGTGCTGGAGCTGAGGTGAGTCAAGCAGGCAGAGGACTGGCAATTGAGCTTAACTGGAGAGACCATGAACCATTTCTAGAGGTAGGGGATTAATGGATCACACAGATGTAAACATGAAAGAGAATCTGACCTTCAGGGTGTGGGGGTTCTTTGTATTGAACTTGGGGAAAATTACATTCCTGGTCTTGAGAGTCAGGGTGTTGGGCTGTTGGGGGTTGGGTGAGGTTAGATGAAAATAAAAAAGGCTCAAACAATCTTTGAATCTTTCTCATTACTTACTATTAAACAAAGCTTAGGCACACAAAACAGGCGTGAATGGACTTTAAACATGATGAGATACTGGAAGTCAGTAAAGCACCCGAATAATGGAGAGCAGTGGGTCCAAAGACTGGACATTACACCAGCCTGAAAGCCGTTTTCATCATCGACTTAACAGCAGGTCACCAGTTTCCCCTCTGATGAAATTAAAAGTGCATCTCAAAGCCAGAACCTGATCACTGGGATGCAAATGAGGCACCTTCTGATGTCAGACAAGATGTGACCTGCAATGGGATCTGGATATGCTAGTCATGTTTCAGTCTGGGAGGGTGTTTGGACAGAGTAGCTGGAGCCACGCTCCTAGTAGTGGTGTGTGTCCGTACTATCTCCCTTTACTCACACATTCCCCAGTTTCCATGATGCCTTTTCATCCCTTAAGCTGTTTACGCTCCAACACTCGGAGCCAGAGTTGAACGATGGATGACACTGAGACGGATCAAAACGTGCTTGTTTTGCTCAGGCTTTGTTGCCGTGTTCTTACAGAAACAGCTCTATGGTTATCTGTGGCTAACTGGACTCAGTGCACATACAGCATCTTTATTTCTGCTTGCTGTCATAAATGGAAACAGCAATACTTAAATGTTTCCCATAGGAAAAAACTGCACCAGTATTCAGAATAAATAGCATATAAAATAAATGTGAACACATTTATGCAGCAAATACAAAGATCTGTGTGAAAACTGCTGCAGTTTTTAGTTAGTATCTTGTCTTAATACATGAAATAGTAACTTACACAGCATGTTAACAAGTTATTTTTACCAAAGGGAGGCTTTAAGTTTAGCTTATTGGTCTGACAGACTGTCACATATTCAACACATCGTCTTATCTTCTGTTGAATCAGATGTCAGGGTTGAGTAATCACTGATTTCAAGCAATTTCAACTCTTATATTTGAAAATAATATGTCATAACCTGACAAAATCCGAGATGCCCTTTAATTACTCCAGACGACATCACAAATGAGGATCAGAGCAATTAAATCCCTCCATTGTCTTCTGTATTCTGTAGATCATTTATTTTGATTACATTGAACTTTCCCTCCTCCTCGCCTCATTTCTGATGAACTCCTCCAGAGAAGAGGTGGACGCCGGAGAAGAGGATGTAAAAATAAATGTAACACTAGAAGAAAAAAAAAAAAAAAGATCAAACCCAGAGGAAGGTACAGTAAATATAATCTCTGTAGCCGTTCCACAGCAGTGAAACGTGTTTGTTTGTGTGTGAGCTGGTATCTGTTTATGCATATTCATCTGTCTACAGGACACACACCAACATAAGCCCATTAAAGCTGCTGTGCAGTTATGAAACATGATGATCTCCCCAGCCAGGTGGTAACAGACACTTCCTGCTCACTGTAAGTAAACCAGCCGGCAGGTGGTTCAAGCAAACTGCTTCCACCAGTTAGAAGCAGAAACTGTGTGTGGCATGTGGCAGAGTGTGTAACATGTTTGTGTCTGCTAACACACTCAGTCCGAGACTCTGTGGTCTTACAACTGCTTTGCTTCGGTGACTGCCTCTGTCATCTGAAGCAACACCGTCTGAATGTGAATGAGGCTACTTCCAGTGCACACTTACAGAAACACACACAGCCACAATTAACGGAGTGGAATCACGAACAATGATAGAAACCGTGGAAATGAGCAATCTTCCAGTTTACCAGAAACCACACGGCCAAAAAAGCAGGTAAACTAACTCGTTCTCTATCTCAATAACTCCGTCGGCTGAAGAAACTGGCGGAAAGCCTAAAAATGACCTCATCCTGCAAACTGAAAAACACAAAAAGAGCATGGCATAAGTTTTGAAGCTTTGCTCCACTGCTTCCTGCAAGACAGAACCGGCTTTGTTGGTGGATGTGAGAAGGAAACTCAAGTCTTCAAGGTTTCCAGAGAAAAGGAAAAAAAATCAGAAAACAGATCCAAAAACTGTTTCATTTATTTTATCCTGACTAAAGTGAAATCTGTGTGAAACCAAAAAGAGCGATTTTGTGAGGCTCTCAAATCATTTATTTTCATTTCATGCATATAGATGAAAGTTTCCACATGAACTCAGTGTTTTCTCTTTTCCACCCTCCTGTTAAACTTGATTTATGATCTCATGCTGAGATCAGGCAGAGCAAATGAAAAGTTCTCCTCAAAAGCTCAATTTTTCCTCCCCAAGATTTGTTTTGTTTGTTTGTTTTCTATGTATGTATTTTAACTTCATTACAACAAATATTTATTCCTAATAATCCTACACTATAAAATAAATAAATTAGTTATTAAATAAGTAAGTAATAAATAAATAAGTTATTATATAATAATAAATAAATAAGTAATAAATAAGTTATTCAGTTATGAATGCAGTGCAGTAAAGGTAATATTTAAGTTTAACATGAAAAAAAAATTCTAAATGGACATTATTAATTATTAATCATCATTAAAAAGTTCTAAATTGTGCTGCCAGCTTTCACTATGGTTTTCTGTACAAGGTGGCGTCTTTTTAGCTTTCAAACGACTCAATGTCTGAGAACGTTAAAGCCCGTCCTCTTTTCCACTGTCTGTGGCTTTAGAACCCACAGCCTCCTGGACACATGCAGGCCCTGGTGGTCACTGTCAGTCAGAGAAAGTAAAAAAACACACAAATAAAATGCACACAGTTATAACAAAGTCATCTTTAAGTAGTAATCTAGAGTGAATGTTTTTTCATGAAATAGTAATAGTAATTTCTCATTTTAACACCTGATTTGTTATAACTGGGAATTAAATTTGGCTTGATATAAGTTTAGAAATCCCAGCATTCTGTTTTTATTTCCAGTATACACAAAACTTGTTCTTTTTAAAAGTAATATATATTCATTCATTTTTTTGAAACCGCCTTATCCAATGGAGGGTCGCGGGGGAGCTGGAGCCTATCCCAGCAGCCTTCATGCAAGAGGCAGGGCACACCTTGGACAGGTATAATAAAAAAATAAAAAAAATAAAAAAAAAAAAAATATATATATATATATATATATACACACACATATATATATATATATATATATATATATATATATATATATATATATATATATATATATATATATATATATAACTTTATTAGATAGATAGATAGATAGATAGATAGATAGATAGATAGACAGATAGATAGACAGATAGATAGATAGATAGATAGATAGATAGATAGATAGATAGATAGACAGATAGATAGACAGATAGATAGATAAAGATCGATAGATAAAGAGAAAGACAGACAGATGTCTTATTCGTAGCTTTTTATTGCTCTTTTATTTTCCAAGGAGCACAAAAAGGAGACATTGAAAGTATTACCAGGTGTTTCCTTTAAAGTATGTCTCACCTACAGCATTGAATTTTAGGAGAAATAAATGAGAAGCACATGACAAAATATTGAAACTAAAATGGGGTTGAAATGAAAATCATATTTTTGTCTCCTGAGCTTTGAAAGAGAAAACTGAGCTGTAGAATTTCTCTCTCAAGCTGCATCTGGTTTTAACCAATTAAGGACTAAATGACAGCCACGATTTCCCGAAACAGAAAGATTTGTCCACATAAAGCTCCATGTAAAGCAACCAGGAAGTTGCTTTTACACTAATTTAATCTGAACATGATTAAATCAAAGGATACAATCTTACATATTCCTGTTTGTAACGGAGAACATAACTGTCAGAGGTTTCCTTCCCATCATTTCCTTTAATATACTCAGTGTTTCAGGGATGCACCTTAAACCACAACACTATAGCATGGTGATTACAGGTGTAGAACATTTAGGACTATTTGCACTATTTAGGAGTTCACAGAGAAAAACCTTCCTCTGCAAAGAGACCGTCTCAGCATGGCTTGTTTTGCATCTGAAGTTTGCATCTGAACAAACCGCACAACTTCTGGAACAAATTCTTTCGGGTAAATGAGACAAACGTGGAAATTTTTTACCAAAATGGACATAAGAAACAAACAGACCTTATCAGCACACACACCTCATGTAAGCTTCCACGCAGCGTGGTGGAGGGATGATGGTTTGGCTTTGTTTTACTTCTTAAGTCAAATCTAAGGCCATCTGTCTTTTTAGGTAAAATATTGCTGGACTGGATCATACAAGCCCACTGACAACTGCATCTCTGATATTATTTCATTTTTTACCCCCAAAACAGTGCGTTTGCAGGTTATCTGTCGAAACCTGAACCACTGCGCAAGACTACATCATATGTCTCCATCTGTTTAAATGAGGTGAAGGAACTGGCAGGAGCAGAAAGATCAGTCTTTTGGACTTGGCCGATAAAAATCTTCGTCTTCCTGCTTTTTCATTATTAATCAATGGTTGTCTGGGGGACTATCGCCCCCTAGTGAGTAGGTCTGGGCGATTAATCGAATTTTAATCTCAACTACGATCTGGGTTTTCAACAATCATAAAAATAAAAGGGTGCAATTATTTTTCTCTCTGCAGTCTCCTCTCCTGCTGTCTTCACCTGCTAATCGTCGAGCGTCTCTGGCGTTGCAGCGCTGTGCTGTAAACTCCTCCCACGGCCGCTTCGGTTTCATTCAGACACTGTTGCCAACTTGGCGACTTTCTCACTAAATCTGGCGATTTTTTTGTTAAAAGCGACAAATCTAGCAACTTTTACTGGAGTTATTGGAGACTTTTCTGGTGTTTTGGCGACTGACTTGAAGGCACATATTGTTCTGCAGTTACTGTAAGGAAGGAGCAGCGGGAGCCTCTCCCGTCCTAAAGCACTCCCAGGCGGCCAGTCTCAGTCGGCTCCGGCTGCAGGTCAATGTAGAATAACTGCAGTAGGTTGTGGAAGTTCATCTAAACATAGTTTATACCACTGTCAGTGACAACTGGCTGTGTTATTTTCATATACGTAGTTCGGCAAGTTAAACACTGTCATATCCCTCCGTTACGGGGCGTTCCCATAGCAATGCGTTAATCAGCTGGTTCAGATCAGCTGTCTTTTAACAGAATGAGAAAAACGCGCTGCTGCCTGACAGCGGTTGTTTGGCATAAAACGTACATCCAGGCCAACGTAAAATAGTTCCTATATAAGCGGTAAAAGCAGATTAAACAACTTGGAACCGTGCATTAGACGGTTATAATGTGCGACGCGGAGTCGAGAACACCACGACACGCAGCGTTGTTTAAAAATACTGGATAATTGTGTTAAAGAATCGAGATCTCAATTTCAGTCAAAATAATCATGATTTTAATTTTTGTCATAATCAAGCAGCTCTACCAGTGAGCAGTTGTTTTAACTATGTGTCGCTGTCCCAACGGTTTTCGTCAGCTTGAGCTGAATACAGTTTGAAATCAAACCAAACAAGACTAAGGCTACGTTCAGACTGCAGGGCTTGCTGCTCATATTGGATGAGAGATAACGAGAGCTACCCAGCTCATGGAGGTAAGCGGGCTAAAGCTAAGTCACATTGTTGACCAGCTAAAAACCGGGGTTGTCTTACGTTCTTCTGACTTGAAGCGGGAGATTGGTAACCTGCCAATCAAAAGGACACGCCCCTAAATATGCCGAACTTCGAGATTAAATTACTTCAAAACAGCCAAGTTTTCAAAAAAAAATTCACTCCCCCCACAGTTGTCATGAAGGTAAACCTGACCTATTAAATCTAAAATGGATTTTTGAACCAGGCTGTAAACATGTTTATTTCTGCTGTGAAGTTGGTCTTTTTGACATGGGAGTCTATGGGGATTTGCTCTGTTTTGCAGCTCCTAGTGGATGAGTGGTGAACTGCAGTTTTATGCACTTCCGCATAGGCTTCACTTTTAACCACTGGAGGTTGCTGCTTGGTCCAACCGTAGCCACAACATCGTGAATGGGTTCGTTTTAAGGAGACATTTACAGAAGAGGAAAGTAAAAGTTTTGGTCAAGGCCTTTTGTGGAGCTGTGGCAGCAACAACTGTAGAGAGAAACGTTTGGGTACGGAGTCGCAGTCAGGATTAGTGGGAGAGTGATGTGAGCGCATTTACCGATAAAGAGTTCATAAACAACAAACGCAGAATAATGACGTTTGTCGCGTGTCAATGACGCATCGGTCGGATTAATGCAACCTGTCCGTTCAGACTGAAGTTGCATGGCAAAAGATCAGATACATATCGGATTTAGGACCACATATCCAAGCGGCCTGGGTAGCATTAGAAAATATCAGATCTGTGCCATTCAGACTTATAAGAAAAGATCGGTTACAGGTCGCATTGGTGAAAAAACATCGGATTTAAGTCACTTCAGCCTGTAGTGTGAACGTAGCCTAAGATGTAAAACTTTTTGGAAAGAGCCCCCCCCAATCAAACCGAGTCCCCCGGACTATCCTGGTGTGAGTGACCCTTCGCTAGAATTGATCAGCTCAATGTCATCGTTATGTTACATCACTGCTCAAACAAAACAAATACAAACTGTCCAATCATCTGCTGAGGAGAAAGACCTGATGCGTCTGGATTAACCAATGAGCTCCATCAAAGAATCCAGCAGCAGCACCTTTTTCATCCTGTCCCAATCTCCCCCCTGAAGGACGTGTTGTCTAAAAGCAAATCGTGACAGCAGAATCCACTGCTTCATCCTGACAGGCTGCTCAATTGATTCTTACCTCTGGTCAATACCACTCTCTTTTTTTTTTTTTTTTCCTTTCTCTCCCTTCCCTCATCCATCTTTTCTCCCTTCAATCACTCTCCATCATCACATGGCTCCATTATCCAGACATATCTACCTCTACAGACCAACACAGCCTGGAGTTAAAGACAAAGCCTCATACAGCTGCTGTGAAATGATGGAGGAGGGTGTGTGAGTCTGCTTTGTTGTAGGTTTGACGACACAAAAATAAAGGCTAGTTTACGCTAAATGGTCAAGGTTTTGGATTAGATTACAGGATCCATACTTCTCCACACTGGAAGCTGTGTAAATTTGCCCATGAGTAAGGTGGTTGGAGGAAACAACACCTCTCTCCCTATTCCCGATCAGCATGGCACCACAACTCTGTCACGCTACAGTAGACACACATGCATGAGAGCACTACGTGAAAACTTTGCTGCTGCGTGGCAACCAGATCCCATAGCAACCAGCACTGAGGCTGGGAGGACAAGAGGAGAATATGGAGAGGTGGTGTGGATGGGGCGGGATGTTTGGAAGGAAAAACTCTGGAACAGACCAAAAATAGAAGGAGAGGAAGAGCAAAAATCTGCATGAATACACACACACACACACACACGTTTCTTTCTCTGTGCTGAGATCAGATGAGGGTGAGGAGAGGGAGGCAGACACTGACAACATTGTGAGAGAGAAGAGGCCTCTCTCCTCTTTGTTCAGAACAAGGTCAGCAGAGCGAGGAGCAGAGATGACAACAGTCCTGCTGTTAATCGTCTGCTGTAATGGCCACCGGCTTGGCTTCATATGTCTTATCAGAATACATCGTGAGTAAATAGTAAGAGGAAAGTAACACAAGGGTGGCATCGTAATTACACTGAAAAATAAGAATACACAAGTGCTTTATTTAACAACACACCACTCCAGCACCGTAATAAGAAAAGCTGTCCCTCAGTTTTTTTTTAATTCTGCACCCTGACGATGATGCGCTGTCATAACCGGATTGCAATTAACAAGGCAAACTGATGATTGCTTTATACTGCAACCCACAGGCTCGGTACAAACACTGAAGCAAAGCAACTGTCTCACAGAGCTACAGATCCTCAAACAATGCGGCATTGTGGACTCAAGTGTACGGAAAATGTCAAACAAGTCATAGATTTTATCAGCTTGTTTAGTGTTCCTGTTGTAATGGTGTGACTGGACAGAGAAGCTGAAGTTTATACAGCCCCGAAAAATGACATTAATGTTCCAGTATTCTGCCTATTATAAAAGCATACACATATTTATAGCTTTTTGGATAAATTTTCTAAAAATAACTGATGTCATTGCATTAAAATAGTCTTTTTGCTGCACATTGAAATCTGAATTTCAAGAAGCATAAAGTCATAAAAGGATGTGTCTTATTTTTGTGGCGTTCATTGTATTGGATGCTTTACTATGCCTCATTTGCATTTGGTTCTTAATTGACTTTCTATTCAAAGACCTACGTTGCACATTAAGCAATTGGGAAATCAATAAAGTAAAACAAACAGGTGCATCAGACCTTCACTCATTTTCCATACAGCTTGTTCTAATTCAGGGTTGTGGCGCAGATGGAGCCCCATCCCAGCAACTAGCAGGCGAGAAGCAGAATACAACACTGCAGGTTGCCAGTCCATCAGGGCCAACACACAGAGACAAACAACCATTCAGGCTCACTCTTGGGAGAGTTTAAAGTGACCATTTAACCTCATACTTAACCTAGCAACAGACCTCTGAAAGGTAAACACAACTAAGCTTTGCACAAACAGTAGGGAATTTATATTTTGTTGATCATTTCCTTATATTTTACAATGCGTGTTTCCACTCTTCCTAGCTGCTGTGTAATGTAAATGTCTCCCGTGGGGGACTAATAAAGGATTATCTTATCCTATACTTTAGGAGCGCCAGTTTATGTTGCATTATGCACTGTAGGAAAGCCTGATTATCAACCTTTATGTCAACGTACGACTTGTTAGGATGATGCTTCTGTGGAATGAGCAACACAGCAAACGTGTAGGTAAGTGCCTCCTAAATAATGTGCAAATATTATTTTCCTACTATGCTCCACAGTTGATATATTGATCTTTAAATGCTGCTGGCTGGGTGTCAGTCACAGATTGAATTGAACATGACTGAAACCTCATTGGCAGCTAAAATATAGGCTTACAGGTGATCCAATATGGCTGCAATCTGCACCATAACTCCATCCTACCAGGATGGAAACACTCTTCTTACAGAGCCAGGGTCACCACAGAAAAGCTCCAGAACGTGGGAGTGGGAAGGATACCTCAGAACTCAATCCCACTGAACTCTTGTTGAATCACCCTGGGTGTGCCGGAGTGATCCAGACAACCACGCTGGTTGAGCTTCAACAACACCTGATTGAAGGTCCATTTCATTCCCACAGCAAAACCAGATCAGACCGGTGACCATGAGGAGGAGGAGATGGTGTAGCTGCATGGATTGGTTGCGAGGTTTCTGAATAAAGTGCTAAAACAGCCAATATGTCCAATCATTAAGGCTGTGACGATATGCTGTCGATTAGATTCTTCAGGATTCTTCATGAGGCTTCTTAAGGTCCACTGTGAGACTGAAAGATACAGAAGATCATTCCTGCCAGCAGCCATCAGCCTCTGGAACAAGACCTCCTCAAATTAAATATTATCTACTACAATGTTGAATTTCCCTTTGGGGATTAATAAAGTATTTTTCATTTCATTCTGATTTTTTGGGGGGCCAATTTGATTTAAACTGCAATTCTCACGATTCTGATTTTTGTAGACTAAAAACAAATAAACAAAACAAGTATGTACAAAACTCGTTTGCTCGTCATTTTTCTTAATTTCAATTAGGAAAAAAACAACACATTAGTCAGATCATCATTCTGCTGCTATGATGCCCAAGAAGACAAGTAAAAATATCCACAAAAATAGTAATAAAAATGACAAATTTTTTTATAATGGATTGTTTTTATTTAATTGAAAAAAAAACCTTTTTTTTATTTTAATACTGTAAAGCAGAAAAATCACGATATTGATTTTTTCTATTCGATTTCCCACCCCTACCAATCATCCAGTCTACCAAGTAACTCATTTACTCGTAGAGTAAATGTCAACAGGAGAGTTTAAGGGGGCTCTAACTAACCACACATCTAGCTCTGTGGCTCATTCCACAGAAGCATCATCCTCACAATCTATAGCTCATTGTAAAGGTGAATAATCAGGCTTTCCAGTGTTGTATCATTCAGCACCACCTAGTATTAATAAAGTGGACAGATCATGAAGCAAATATTAATATATCCTGACTCCTTGGGCTTAATTATTACCATGGTGCAAGATCAGTTTCAGTCTGACAATAAAAACATTACAATAATCTTACTCTAATCTATTTCATTTACTAGTTAAAAGATCAATAAATGGACCAAACATAACAAGACATGAACTAATAATTCAGTTTGAGAAAATAACTAATATTATAATGACATAATAGTGATACATAATATTTGTTTGAAATACATGAATGTGTGGATTAATTGTATTTTAGGTTTCTATTAAAACAATGCAAACAATGTATGCAGCTATGAAGCAGTATATTTACCTGCATCACATTGCCATTCAGACAGCACACGCTGCTGGACGGTGCTGAGAGAAAACTCTCAACATCTACTATCAGCGCTGGCGGGGAGAGGCCTGGTTGCCTGTGTAGCAGCGTCCCTGCTGGAGAGTAGGAGCATCGCTGTCATGGTAACAGAGCAGCTGCCTGTGTTCATGTTGCGTATCTGCGTGTGTCATTATCCAGGTCACTTTCACTAACCTCTCACCTCTGACCTCCCATCCAGACAGGAAGAGTTTTTCTTTTTGTTAAGCCAATTTGCTGACACACACACACACACACACACACACACACACACACACACACACGAATGTGTTGTGAATCTTTAAAGCACAAGCTTCTTTGTGTGCTGAAAACAGATTTAATGTGTTGACTGCCGGTACAAAGCACCTATGCATAATGCATGCTTATGCATGTAAAGCAACGACATACAAGCCCCAAAAATCTAAAAATCAATATGGCTTTCAAAGCTTTTAACATCTGCCCCGACGCTGTCTGGCTGCCGGTCTTTACTGGATGCATTCCTGAGCAGGAAACACTTCGACGATGACTTCATGCTGATATAATAACCTGTGCATTCAAATACAGCTTCAAAGTTGAAATATGTTGCAGATTTCTTTTAAATATTTCTTTGCAAAAGGCCCCAAATCCTTACCTTGTATAAACACATATCTTATTTGTTCTGTCTGTCTGTTAATCCATCTGTCAGTCTGTCTGTAACACCAACCATCTGTCCGCCTGCCTTCAAATATGTCCTTCGAGTCGGTCTTGCAGCTTTTTCTGGGCCACAAGGAAGCAGTCACATCCTTTTTTCTGTCCTCCTTTGAGCAACATCTGGCGACAAAACAAAAAAGTCTACAAAGGAAATGAAGGGAAATACTCCCAAGTCAGAGTGACATGCGTTTACAGTAACGAGAAGGAGCTACACTTTGTATTTGGTGATTGCCGCGGCCTGCTGTGCAGCGGTTTGGGGAATTCGGGTTTCTGTGGAGAGGTGAGACAGAATGACCTTCATGGGGTGGTCATGCCTCATCGACCGGCACTAAAAGCCCAGTCTGGGCACATAGAGACACACGCAGAGGAAATGGGTTTTAAAAATTCCAGGAGACGCTACTGGGGCGACTAATGCCCCAAAAAAAAAAAAAAAAAAAACATGAGGTGGCAAGTTTGACAGCTACTTTTTTTTTTTCTTTTTTCTATTTCATTCAAGTACAAAAAGCATCTGAACTTAAAAACAAATAGAAAAGATAGTCGAGGCAGGAAGTAGAGGGAAAGACTAGAAAGAAAGGGCGGAAGGAAGGAAATGCATCCACTGAACAAGAAACTGTGACGTTATCTTCCTGCAAACATCCTACAGTGACTTCGAGAAACATGTTCCAACCTTCGGTTTTGAGAGCATTGGAAAAAGGAAGGGAGGACTGAATACTGCGAAGACGCAGAGTAAACACAGGCGAGGTGATGGCTCTCCAGCTGAGAGCAGAAAGAAGCAGGACACAAAGACAAGTGGACTGGTGTTTAGGCCTGTTGCTAGAACAACAATGGCCAGTCTGACACCGACATGAGAGGAGAAGAAGAAAGAGGAGTTGGGGCATTTTTTTACAGCGAGTCTCTCTCCAGGATGACAGCCTGACTTCAACACTCTCCCTCTCCAAAGCCCTACTTGAAACAAAACCTCATCAAAAGCAGAGCACCTCGGTGGGCGCCGTGCCCCTGGTAAAGCGTGGCGTGACAAAGGAGAGGAATTTTTTTTTTTTTTTAGAAACTGAGGAGTGTGTGTGTGTGTGTGTGTTTGCAAACTGTGTTGATGTGCAGGCAGGTCCCCCCCCCCGCCCTCCAACCACCACCACAGTCGCTACAGATTACAGACACGCACCACAGATGGCCAGCGCGTCTCGTCTTTTCACCGCCACCACTGCCGAGAATAATGGCCAGTGGTGGCCCCTCCTCCTCCTCCTGCGCTCCCTTTCTCTTTTGTCAGCACGTGTGTCCGTCAAATGGAAGCGTGTGTCCGGGACAATGGCGGCCAGACAAAGAGCCCGCCTACCCCCCACCAGGATGCTGAATAGAGGGGCACGTGGGCCTTGTCATCGAGGGAACAATAGCACCGGGGCAGCGGCGGGGGGAGGGAGGGCGTGGCACCCCAGCATTGATACGGTGCAGGCTGGGTGGCCCCGAGGTCAGATTTGAACTTGAAGGATTTAAGTTATTTTAATGGAGGACAAATGCTAAACATCAAGCTTAATAAAAGGAGCTTAATGAACTATTTTAATACTTAAACCTAAGATTTAGTGACAATAAATTAACCTGAATTCAACTAAGTGCAACTTCCAGCTTCACTTTACTGGTTTGGCAGCGAATACAGGCAGTTTCACATTTCAGCCCATTAACTGGACATTATGTTGGTTATATGAGCACCGACTGCGAGCCGGGTCTCAGGAGGAAGTCTAATATCATGCCGAGTTATGTCGCGGTATGTGAAAACCTCCTTGCAGAGCAGAGATATCAGACTGCTGCAGTTAATTCCTGATTTTACAGGAAAACAGTGACTCCATTCATTTAACAGAAGCCTTAAGTCTGCTTGAGATCGGCCGTCCATCACGCATCCCCAGTTTGTGATCATGCAGCCAGAAGAAAGACTTAAAAGCTTGACTCAATGGTGCTTTCAAGAAACGACAGCAACGGTTAGAGCTGCTAAAAAAAAAACAATTTATGCGTAAAAATTGTTTTCCTTTCTTCCCCACTTGCAACTCTATATATGTTTGCCTTTTTGAGGCAACAATCAAAAAAAACAAAAAACAAAAAACATTTATTAACTTACAGGTACCTGTCATCAATTTCAATTCAATTCAACTTTATTTGAATAGTGCCACTTCACAACAATGTTGTCACAGGGCACTTTACATACACATACATACACACATTTCAACCCAGTTCATACATATCCTATAATAGAAACTAACTGATTGCATCGAGTCATGAGTTGGATCCAATCCCCCATCCTGAGCATGCACAAGGCGACAGTGGGAAGGAAAAAACTGCCTTTTAACAGGAAGAAAACCTCCGGCAGAACCCGGCTCAGAGAGGGCAGCCATCTGCCTCAACTGGTTGGGGTGGAGAGGACAGGAAAGACAGTTCAACATGTACAACTGTACTCATACAAAGTTTTCCAGCCCTGCTTGATGATTATGTGATGAAACATTGGCGGGGAATAATTAAACATCTTAAACAGACTTCAGGTCTCGGCAGGCTGATGCTTTTGCACAAGAAAAGCAAAAGGAACAAAAAGATTCTTCTAGTGAAGTTTTGTCAAGGATTTACAGTACTGTGCAAAAGTCTGCAGTAGCGCACACACTTCTTTACCTTTTTCCTAGTATTTCTGCACTCTTAAAATGAGACATGTTTTTGTAACTATGTGACCAAAACTTTACCTCACACACATAATTCTAACATCTAAGGCATTATGTGTGTGTTTTACCTTCAACAAGCCACCGACCATAAGTGAGGAATGAAAATGTGTCTAAATCAGAGGATCCACTTAAACTGTGGGAACGCATCGTGTTTCTAGTGGCCTGCCGCTGATTACAGCAAAATAATCCAGCAAAAGACCTGAGAGGAGAATAAAACTCTTCATCTCTTTACTTTACTTTGTCTGAGAGAGGGGGAAACAGGGGGAAAATACTGAGGTTCGCCAGAAGAAGCAGGAACTGGGCTTAAAAGCAGCAGCTCAAAATCAGGTCTGATAATGTGATGAATCCTCCCGAAGGCCTGGACCTGAAAAGTGATGAAGCAGTGAGGGATCATCTGGACGGAAAACACAACAAAAGGCAGAAACATCAAAAGAAAGTCCTTTATAAAGCTGGAAGAACTTGATATTCAGTAAACTATGAAAAGAAATCACAACAAAACCTGCCTAAAAGGGCTGAAAAATGTGTTGAAAAACGAAAGTAGTCATTCCAAAACTGATTTTCAGATTCGTTGGAACAACGAGGAAACTCACTTTCCTGGCAACAAAGGATTCAGGTGTGACTCAAGACTTTTACGCAACACAGCTTTTGTTCAGCTCAACACTGATGAGCTGAAAGTTTGCAATGTGTGCTCCCTGGTATCACATCCATGCAGACGGAGAAGCTTTCCCCTGCAGTAAAACTGATGCTCATGATCAAACATTGTGCAGAAGTCCGTCCTGAAGGGCCCAGTTAGACACAGCTGGTGGATTTACCCCACCCTCAGGCTTCAACTTGCTCCAACTGCTGCCCTGCAGACACATCCCAACTCCTGGGATACCTTTGATGGGACTTATTGGATTAAGTCCTGAACAAGAGATTTAGGGGAAGGTCTCTCTAGGTGTTTGTGTTTGTAAGTGTAGTTGTGTTCGCTGGGGGTCAGGAGAGGAGGGAACAGCTGGGGTAAGTCTGTAGGGGGACACACCAGAGGGACGGCATCGGTGGGGGTGGACAGATAGAATAAGAGGAGGAAAGGGGCAGGCACGTACGTCCAGGCAGGCTGCTGACGGGCGCTTTTGAGGCAGCAGCTGGTTAGAGAGGGGGTCTTACCAGCTGTGCCTTCGCTGACCTTTTCCTCACAATTCTCCACCTCCTCTTCCTCCCCAAAAACCTGCTTCCCCCCTCCCCCTTCAAAATGAAGTCCTTACCAAATGCAAGCAGAAACACACACACACACACACACACACACACACCCCACATGACCATCTGTCAGTAGGAGGACAGTTGTCTCTCTTATCGCTCCATAACGGTGTAGAAACACTAAAACAAAAGCCCTGGAGATACGCGCACTACACGTTCGCAGGCGTCCTCCAACACGCCTCGTCTGACATCACAAGTCCAGAAAAATGCATCTCTATGACTCAACGGCTGTGACTCATAACCCACTGTGTGGCAACACAGAGGAGCGAAATTACTGAGAAGGAGACATACTTTTACCACAAGAAGGAACTAAATATGAGCGAGCAAAGTAATCTTCTAAAAAGCGTACAGTAATTCCCATCATGTCTCCTATATGCCGACCGAAGCCTCTTTAAAACAAGGCTGACTCATACATCTCGCCGCCTCCTTTATTATGATCTGCATCTGGCCCGACATCAGATCAGCACCAATCAGTTCCGATTTATACAAAAACGGAAGAGCTGCCTCGGCTGATGGAGGCAGCATCACTTCAAAAGTGCTTATTCAGAGCCACACTAAATCAAGCACATCCACGGAGTAATTGATTCAAGCTCTGCTCTTGTTTTTTCACTCTGATGTGAAGCTGGCGGGGTGAATCTGCTGTATGGCTGCAGAACCAAACCAGGAAAGTGAGGAATGAAAAAGAGAAGAAGACCAACAAACGGTTTGCTTTAGAGGAAAAAAAACAACATTAGGCTCAAATTCAAATCTGACATGTTAATATCCACAACACACGTTAACAGAGTACTTATATGCAAATAAAATACAATCCATCAAAGTTAAAGCATAATGTAAGACCTGTAAAAAGAGGGTGAGTCATTAATGTCAATAACATCTTCCCCTTGTCCTGTTTACTCAATATCATTAAAGTATAACAAAAAGGCACTGAAGTGTCCGTTTTCTCAACAATCCTTATAACCAAACCTGCGTTATCAGCTAATAATTAGGAAGAAGTAATTCTTTGTTATGGCTTTAACTTCAGCGATCTGCGTCTTCAAGCGATGGCTGAATAGTTTGAAACTGGCAACATCAGCAAACAACAGAACTATCATCACATTTTTTATCGAAATTCTGCACAACTCTAGCTGGTAACAGCGGCTTCTCCCAGCTGAGCTCAGCCCAATTCAATCTAATTAAAAGAGAAGGGATGTCCCTGAAGAAATATATCTAAAGCTGCTCAAATCTGGCAAGGATGTGTGTTTATGTAGGACAGCAGCGCCTGCAGTAAGACGCTGAGAAGTTTTCAGGCCTTTCAGACCTTGCAGGGAATGTATTCTCTTTAGCTCCTGGATATGAGTGTGTGTGTGTGTGTCCTCTTTACTTTTGTTTTAATTCCTGTGAAGCTAAAGCGTCTTTAACAAAGTGTTGACATGCTATTGTAGGTAACGGAGTACCAGTTGTAGCAATGTTTTTCTTCTTGTGCATTTCCATTTAACGTCAGGAAACTTCCCACCAGAGCTCTGTTGAACTGGGAGGAAAAATCCTATCTTCTCCTCTCTTTACTTCAAAGGGTTAACCATGTGAATATTAGATAGGGACAGATTGTATTAGATAACACAGACCTACATACAGCAGAGCCTTTACTCAGGCTCACACACAGACTGGTTTATGACTTACTTGACAAAATCCTAATGATTTAGGAAAGCTGTACACCGACGAACCACATGATTAAACCCACTGACAGGTAAGGTTAGCACAATGGCTCATCAAATGATGCTTCCCACCTGCCTAGACAACTTTTTTCCAAACCATCAGCAGGATAAAGAGTCTGAGGTGATAATATGATGGGGGTGTGATTACATCTGGTGCATGCAGCATGAGCCTGAAAGGATGTACTGTTCATGTGCTGGTGCCAAGCACTCCAGGCAGTCCAGCCTCATGGGGACATGCATAACCATTAGATTTAAACATTGCTGTGTCCCCGTAAAGGCGCAGGAATTATAGGACGGTAACATTTTATATTGCCTCTTGTTGTGTTTGGGGTTGTCTAGCAAACATGCAACCACGTGCTCATTAATATTTAAGCATAACCACATCTATTCTTTTATCCCTAAGCGCTACACCTGGTGTCTATGCCAATCCCTAAACAGAACCAGCTTTTAAAAAAAGCAATAATAGTTAATGGTTAATACTGGGCAAGCTGGGAGTCTGATTTTCTACAACTGCCTGTCAAATAGAAGTATTTTACAAACATTAGCCACATTACTGTTTTGAAAGGCAGAACGATTTTAAAACTAGGACATTGAGGCTTTTACACTCTAACCCAAATTAAAAACTACTGTTTCTCATTCGGGAAGCAAGAAGGTCGCTGGTTCGATCCTCGGCTGGGGCGAGGTTTGAATGGTGGCCTTTCTGTGTGGAGTTTGCATGTTCTCCCCGTGTATGCGTGGGTTCTCTCTGGATACTCCGGCTTCCTCCCACCGTCCAAAGACATGCATGTTAGGTTGATTGATTACTCTAAATTGCCCCTAGGAGTGAGCATGAGTGGTTGTTTTTTCTCTGTGTGGCCCTGCAATGGCCTGGCGAGCTGTCCGGGGTGTACCCTGCTTTTTTCCCAAAGACTGCCCAACACTTTATTGGATTAAGCAGTTAGGATACTTAATGAATGAATGTTTCTCATCCTTATAGTAATAATAATGTATTTTATTTTTGTAAGAGAAAGAGATGCATGACACACATGAGGAAGGAGGGTGTGGGGGGGTTGGGTGTTACTTTATAAAGTTAGACCCTCTGGCGAACAGTTACGTTTTGTTTTTTTGTTTTTTTAATTATTTGTGCAAAAGGGAATCCTGGGTGTGAAAGAAATGAACACTGAGCGCTGCAGACTGCAGGATAATGGTAATGTGAAAGAGCATGCATAATACATGTTGAGGAAGGTTTCTGTGTGTGCCTCAGCAGGTCACTGAACATTTTCATTCACAAGCCATGGAAGCACACATCTCACGTAAAGAGCTAGATTATCATAAATGTAATGCAGGTATCAGGCAGCGAGGCATTGTGGAGATGAGTTGTTTGGGGGCAGCAGAAATAGCACAGCTACACAGACAGCATGCATAAACAGCCCGGCATTTCACAGGCAGCTGGAGCGCATGCAGCTGCTCTGTGGGCTGGAGATCTGTCCGTCAAAATAAGTCTCCAAATAACAGGACAGAAAGGGGAAAAAAATTTAAAAATAAAGCAACGTAGGGTTGTTTTCTTTCATCGTGCATACAACCAGGCAGTCTAAAAAGTAAGTTTTCAGTTCATGTGCATCAAAATAAAGATTGTTCACTTTGCAGCCAAATAATGATCATAACACTAACACGTGGCAGAGCCACACCTCAGTCAGGGAACACATCTACTCCATCTTCCATACAGCTTGTGTCCAAGCCGCTAGGGTTGACTGCCAGGATGTAAACAAAATCCATGTGAGGAAAAGAAAAAAAAAAAGAAAGCTGCATGGAGTGTAAGAGAGGAGTGGGAAAGAGAGAGAGAGAAAGGGGGAAAAAAACTTCAAAGCTGGTCTACAGCTGAGTAAAGGGGTTAAAAGGGGTTGAGATTTTCCTCTGGCTCACAGGAATTCAGAGCAAGAGCAAAAACAAATTCCCTGTGTGGAGCACAGTGAGCATCATTAGAGGAATTGCATGTAAACTCACACACACAGGAAAAAAAAGTCTGGACTGTCTTGGCCTGCTCTCCTGACACATTTCAAGCATCCATCTGGCAAACCGGACGGTCCAGGATGCAACCGAGTCCATTCCTGCAGCCATCTACTTCCTTTCTCCTCACAGCTGCGTATCACCTCACCCATTCTCCTCTCCACCTCCCTTCCTGTGCAGCCAAAACAACTCTGTTACCCTCAAACCCATCCTTTGAAAACAGGTAGACAAGGGGCGATATCAAGAGGATGGATGCAAGCTTAAAGAGAATAGTAAATGCACGGCTCACCTCCCCTGACATACTGACTTCAGAGAGAGGGCGAAGTGGTTGCACGGGATGAGAGATAAAAGAAGACAGGTTCTACTAATCACACCATAATGTTCCTATTACATCAAATCATTTCCACTCTGGCTGGGTGTCGCCTTGGCATCGCCACAATATTCCTCTGTGAACCCCATGTGAGAGCAGACGGAGCATGTGGGAGGACAGTCTCTACTTTCTATTGATCTCCTTGTTAAGGCTTGTTGAGGCCCAACGTGCTCAGAGCCTCATCCATTAAAATATAGAGATAAAGAAAGCCCCATGGCTTAATCTTAGATTTCATCATGCCTGTAGAGACATTTTGGAGAGAAGTCAAAGCTGGGAGGATCTCAGGAGGATCATACTGTGCACGATGAAGGCAAATCGTTTCAGCTTTCAGAATAAATATTAATGGATATTTTTGGTTTACTATTCCAAACGTTACTTGAGTATAGTTGTGAGAAAAGCTCCTGCATAGAAGAGGAAGTTGTGAAAGAAAAGTTTGATCAGATGAATTTGTGAAGAATGATTTTCTGCTATTAACCTAGCCTTATGGTCTCTTTGCTTCTGCATGCCTCTCTTTGATGTTCTTAGGTTTTATTTAGTTGGTTTGAGCAGTATTGCATTTTTACACCACTTCTAGAATCTTTTTGTGTTCAGAGACATAAAGAAACAACATGAACTTGCTCCGAGTGCTGAAACATTTACCACGCTTTTCACTCACTGTCATATTTTGGGAAAGTTAATTGTCTTTCTAAAAGTTTGATAATGAAATCAATACCACTCTCATATCTCTCAGTTAAGTGTAACAGTTCAGAGAACATTAGCTTACTTTATTTTGCTTAGCAATCACTCTCTGTGGAGCTAGATGCACACATTGCCTTCGACCAGTTGATGAACACACTGAGGCAGGTTTTTGCAGGCACATCAGGTTTTTAAAGACATGCAAACATATAATCCTCTGTTACAAATCTCAATTATGAAATTGTACAGGCATATGCTTGGCAAACTCTGCACTGAGCAGTAGCAAACTAGCATTGCACAGTGCAAACCAGTGAAAGAAATGGGTTTAAAGTGCATTTGCTCTGAGAGGGACTTAAATGGGAAGCTCTCTTCTCATCCATTCTAGCACCAGCTAATGCACCACTTGAACTGGCAAAAAATTATCAACTTCAGTATTACAAGCTTCTGTCTTTTGGTTCTCAGTAAAATGTATGGCTCCTGATAGCTCTCAGTTTATCATAAGCTGACATCATTCTACATTTCAGAATTCCACTAGAAAGACGAGGTGTAAATGGAAAGTGCTCGGGTTTCAAAGTCAGTCTGCATTTTGCTTGTGTTTCAACAACACTAAACTGGGGCCTGCAGTTCTTCTGTTGCTGTCTGCAATCTGCTTTCCAGTCCATTCTTCCCAACAGTCATGACTGCTGAACATAATACTTGATTGGCTGGCTGGCTGGCTATAAAGTCCCTGTAGGCCCCTTGCTTGGTCTGCTGGCTGATTAACAGGCGTTCTGGGTGCCTGACAGAACGCCTGTTCTGTCAGGCACCCAGAGAAACCATAGAGAAACCGTGAACCCTTACTGGGCTTGCTGGGCTTACTGGGTGGACTGGCTACTCATCTTCCTACAGTGCAGACAAACAAAAGCAAGTCTGTTCCTCTGGGAGCCAGCAAGCTGAGACTGCCATTTACCCTGGCCAGAAAAGACAGAGAGAGAAGGGGGAATGTGATACATATGAAGAAATGAGAGGAAAGTGAAGTAGACATAAATATAAGCAGAAATGAAGAGGGTAAAACCTGAGTTATACATAAAAACATAAAATATAAAGACAAGAAATATTCCACGAAAACTCCAGGAGGAAAAGCAGAGACAGACTGTAGAATAAAGGTTCCCCAGACAGGGTTTTTCCTGCTAGCTGTATATTGTCCAACATGGAAAAAAAAAAAAAAAGAAAAAAAGACACCTCTCCCTCCTCCATCTAACCCTTCTTTCATCTCCATGTTCATTTCACCAGCACTACTGGCTCCTCACCTATTTCCTCTTGGCCTGCAGCTTCACCCATCTGTTCCTGCAAAGAGCTGCTGTCAAATGAAAAGCAATTAGGAAGATTTGGATTTCCTACATCTCATTGTCCAGAGCTCCTTTTTCCCACTGTCTGCACTGCAAAGGAGAAACCTGAAAAGAGATTTTGCTTCAGCAAAATAAAAAGTTTTGTGTTTTCAGAAAATAAACACATTTAGGTCTGTGAGGAATCTGCTTGATTTTAACTTAATATTCTAAACAATACATGAACAAGCTAACTTGTACATAATATACTTCTTGCAAAAAGAAGTTGTTTATACCAATATCTAATAACGAAAAGCTGCTCAAGAGAGAAAAATTCTATAGTAGGAACAATAAATATTGTCAAACACTTGTAAACATTCATTAGAGAAAGCAGACACTAAGCACAGCTTAGGTAAGCTAAGTGTCTGCTAAACTAAGCTAAGCTCTGGTTAGCTTACCTGATCATAGCTAAGCTTAGTTTAGCCAAGTGTCTGCTAAAAAGACTAGATAAACTAAATTTAGTTTAACATAGTTAATCTTAGTTTAGCTAAGTGTGTGCTATGATAAAAACTTAACTCAGATTAATTAAATGTAGCTTAGTTTAGCTTAGTTTAGCATATTTTAGCGTAGCATATTTTAGCTTAGCTTAGTTTAGCTTAGCTTAGCACAGACACCAGAAGTTTTGGAAAAACAATGATAACCAAGGAGATATTTGTCCACTGAAAAAAAATCAGTTTTACAATTCAATTTTTTTTACCCATTTCTTTTGAAATATCTAAAATTTTGATTTGTATTTTTGGATATTCGTAGTTTTTAATTTTTAAAAATCAGTTTAACCAATTAAAACATGTGAGAGAACAAGTATGACCAAAGGTTTAACTTAGTACATTTAAGCATGGGACCATATTCCTTTTTTTCTAAAACTGCTGAATGCAGGGTCTTACTTCACATGTCTTGTAAGTACGGACACTTCTGGGCCACTGTATCTAAGCCACCTCCTTTTATTTCTTATCTCGTATAGTACTACTTGTTAAACAACTTCAGTAATATGAAGCGGGGCCTAGGCTACTCGGACCTGTGACTTGTGTATAATATTAAATGTTTGTCTGTTAAATCTTGGACAAGTTGTTCCTGAACTTGAATTTCCCTTCGGAGATGAATAAAGTTTACATAAAACCAATAGAGTATAAATTGCCACAAAGTGTTGATTTTACTGAAACATAGGCTGTCTTAAGGCTTTAACTGTTAAAGAAAACTGCAAACATCCACTAATATCCAGATTTTTAAAGTAGTAGAAAAGTTTTAAATTGGCATTCAGCTACATATCAAATAACTGTGCAGAGGTCAAAAGTATTTATTGTTTCTTGTTCAATTCTGCAATGGACTGGCGAGCTGTCCAGGGTGTACCCTGCCTGTCGCCCAAAGCCAGCTGGGATAGGCTCCAGCTTCCCCGCAACCCTGAATTGGATTAAGCGGTTCAGAAAATTAATGAATGAATATTTAATTCTGCATTGATGAGAACACAACACCCAGTGCACAGCCAAATTTTAAGAGGATACTTCACACAAGGCTGCAAGAGGGGTTACAGCTCAGCTTTTCTTTACACAAACACTTAAGTAGTGATATCAAAAGAGAGGATACTCATGAATTTTTACTAGTTTGTTTGAGGGTTTGCCCTCACTTACCACGTGGGCTTCAAAGGTCCAGTCAAAAATAATAAGTCAGCTTTATCATCTCAGAAAATCTTGGTTATCAAAAACTGTGGCCCACCATAGCCTGTAGGAGTCCAAAGCCAAGAAAAGTAGTAGTGGTAAGTGATTTAACTTATTTATGCATGCGGTGTTCCTTTCAATAAAGGTTAAACCATGCTACTACTGGAAATAGGAATATGGTTTAATCATTGTGTTGTAGCAAGCATACAAGCATGAAATTGTATCTGTTTCTAATACTGCTACCTGCATCATGTTTTTAAGTACTTTCAGACCAGGGAAGCCGTCCATAGTGCTCCTTCTTTACTGTGTCCAAAATACAGAAATTTAAGGCATTCATGATTTGTAGAGGAGGGTTTCACCCTTTCTGTCTCTGGAAAAAGCTCTTCCTCTGATTAAGAGGGCCCATGAGTGATATAACTGGGTATGGTAGCTGCTCCAGATGAAATTCTCATAGGAAACATTAACATTGTAGAGGTAACCACGATCAAGAGATATAAATCATACTCTAAATAAATGCTCTCAATGTTTGCCCTTAAAGTAAACTTATTAAACCAGTTAAGTTGATGTTTAATTGAGCCTTTGCAGTATCAATCATTGTGGAAACATTGTGGATATGCAACAGAATTTAGATGCTTTTTACCAGCTGGCTATTGCGTCACTACAGCATTCATATTAGCATCACGCATTCTGTATTTATAGTAAAGCCATCATTTGGTACTTAATGACTTTATAACACTTTATTCCCACACTGAGTAGCTTCAAATGTCTCCAAAAATGATTTATTGTGTCTCTGTGATATTCCTTTCTGAATCCATCTCACATGACTCATTAGTAATTTTAATTTCACTAAGCACAATATTTCCATAGGATTTCAGCAGAATCTGTGTTATTAACACAATGTGGTGTCTACTGTTTGTCATTTTCCTCACTTCTATGTGATGTTATATATGATCTACATATATTCACCTCGTTTTTCAATAAACATGAGGATTTTATGTCTTGTCTCAGAAGGGATCATTTCCACATCATTTGTCTCTTGTTTATGATTATAAAGCTAACAGAGTGGGGACATCTGGCATGCAGATGGCCTCCACAACTAGATAGACAGATAGGTAATATTTATGTATGTATGTACAATGAAAAAAAGGAAAACATGAAAAAAGGAACAAGTTAAATGTTGCTGCAATGAAAGAAAACAAAGCCAGAGAGTTACAAAAAAAGAAAGAGCCAGAACTCAGAATATATGGACTGATGGAAAGGGGGAGAGAAGGACGAAAGGAGTACCGTCATGTGGAGTCAGATGCTCCTAATCAGCTGCGTTGCTGTCAGAGCTGCTCACCATGGCAACCATGAGTCATAGCACCGGTAAACAGAGAGAATGTTTTATAAACCACAGACTCACTGGCACATTTGCTGGGTTATCACTCTAAGTTTTACAATAGTACTGTAGCAGTAAGAGAGCAACAAACGAGATCAGACAGAAAATAACATCATACACCTCATGGCAAGTTGCATATTCTCTCTTTTGGACAGTCATTTGCACAGGTGACTATCCTTACCAGTGATAATCTCAAGATCTGGACCCCGTGTTTGACATTAGTGGTGAATTTCAGCAGCAAAATAACAACCAGCAAAGATTTCTCAGAACAGAGCAATAATTCAGTTTGTTGTAATCAGTGTGCGCCCTTAATGTAATTTAGATTTACAGACGTCAGCTTCAAACAAACCCTAGTAATTTCACATTATTATTTTTCTTCAGATTAACATAATGAATTAAACCACAAGCTGAATGTAACTATTTTGATCCCACAAATTGGGTTACCGAAGGAAAAAAAACATTATCGAGGCATGCTTGGATGTCTTGAATGTACTTCTACAAATTTTCAGGCTTTTTTGTGGCTCAAGAGTGACATAACTATTGAGCCCATGTCAGCTGTTAGTTTATCAGGCAGGCTCCTCTAAATGCTGCAAGGAGAACATTTCAGTTTCAAACCAATTAAGGTAAAATGCTTTGCAAAGAATAAGCACTCGTCTTCTTTGAGTTGTACTGTCAAATTTTCACATGCAAACACTCTTTAATTCCTTTATATCCCAGAAAGAAGAAAAAGATAAAGAACACTCTATCCCACAAAAATGAAAATCTGGACCAAGTTGAAAGGCCACAGATAGAAATGTGGAATTGGGCCAAAGTACTTCAGGTAAGCATGGGTGCATATTCTACAGTGACACATTCCTTCAAGCTGGGTGTAACTGTGTTGGACAAGCATCGGCGGCCCAACATCACTTGGTCTTTGTCTCCTTAAAACAGGCCTGCTGAGAGAGACAACTCACACCAAATAGATGCACGCAACTTTAGCCTCTTTCCCACTGTAGGAACCATTTGACGTTCCTGTAACCTTTTCAGTTCTTTGGCGCATTCGGACAGATCGGAACTTAGGGACCATGCCCCTGAGTTCCTACAACCATTTCAGCGCCTACTCAACTTCCGGGTCTTTCCTTAGTTCTGTAGGAACGCATCTGACGAAGCAGGCTGACGTAGGTGATAGCTACGCCCTCGCGCTGAGCGCCGCTACTTAATTTCCGCATCGTCAGACCCCGCCATTTTTAAAAACCACTGTTTACGGAAGCATGGAGAACGCAGCTGATAAGTGGACGGACGACGAAGTCAGAGCCCTGCTGGCCGTTTTTTCAGCCGAGGAAATCCAGAGGGGGTTCGAAAGCACACAAAGAACACGATGGCCTTGTCGCTCTCCATTTTTGCTCCTTTGTGGTGTTTTCCTCTTCGCGGTTTGTTTTGTTGCTGAGTGGCGCTAAAATAACACGTCACTGTCGCAGATGGTTGCGTCAGATCGGTAGCGATCGGGTCTCCGACTCATGTCCGAATGCAAAGTGACATGGTTCTTTGGCGATGGACAGTTCTTAGAACGCTATTAGTTCTCAGAAAGCAGTTCTTAGAACGTCTCTGTCCGAATGAGACTTTTAAGTGCTGTCACAGGCTCTTCTGTCCCACCCCCATCTCATGCACTCCTTTCCCCTCTTTCTACTCTCCAGTCCTCACATAACACAGTGAATGAGCCTCTCTGTCCTCTGGAAGACTTAAGTTGGGTTCTGTCTGTTGTTAACAATCTCTTTCTCTCTGAGTCACTCAGATATATTGCAGTGTAGAAGCCAGCATCTTCTTCGACTTAAATGTTTTGGGGTTTTTTTTGTTTGTTTTGTTGTTGTTGTTTTCCCTGTGCAGTAATAGAAAAGTTCAACAGTACTCAAACTGTACATGTTAGAGAGTCATTGGATGTGGGCAGTGGGTATGGTGAAGAACAAAATTAGAAACTAACCATGCTTCCCTTCCTCTGAACCTTTTACAGTCTAAACAGGCCATCTGGGCTCATTTACCATCTCTGTATGGGTAACAGGGAAAATTCTGTTAATGTAATTTCTTTTTCCTCTTTTTCTTATCCTGAAAAATTAGAAGGATGTAAAAAGGTTTGCAAATATCCTGTAAATTGTAATCAAAGCCAACAACAGCTGTGTCACGCAGGCAATGGAGATTTGAGAAAGTGAATTAACTAATTTATCTAAGCAAATAACTAAAAGATTAACCATTATCAACCAGTTTTGGGGTGCTAAAAATTACATTAGATAAAATGTAGTCTCTTTATATCTGGTTCTTAGGCGAGAAGCAAACATTGCACACCCTTAAGCTCATCCAATCTTAACAAATTCATCACTACATGTCTTGTAGGAGCAGCTCAGGGTTATTCTGACCTATTTCCAAGAGTCAAAGTTAGCTTAGCATAACAAAAAACATGAAACATATCAAAAGAAAATTACATTATAATGATATAATGACAATATAGAAAGAAATTCTGACAAAAGCACGTCTTTGTTTCACTAATAAAGACAAAACAACCTATCAGGTTTTGGTTTTAGAAAAAGTTTGTAAAAAGAAATAACATACTGACTTTGACTTTATGCTAGCTTAGCTTTCTGCTAAATTAAGCTAAGATGCAGTTTTTAGATTAATTTAGATTAATAAAAACAAAACAAACGATAAAATATTTTGTTTTAATCACAATTTGTACCTTGTTGGCTTGTTATTTACAGTTTATATTTGTTCGTTTGTTTGTTTTGGTAAATTTAGCTGTGTTAGCCAGTCTCCAATCCCTGTATATTATTAGCTTGGCTAAGCTAATAATCAGTCCCTCCTGGTAATAGCTTCAAAATTAATATACAGACATGATAGTTCTATTAGTTTTCACTCATATAGAAGATAAGACTACTAAATGTTATTAAGCTTGTGTTTTTCTTTAAAACTTTACTAATAGTATTAACTTTTTCTACACTGCGTATATGCAATAGTGCTCTCTGTGAAGAAATACGGGTCAAAAGTATTCAATATTGCGTGCTTGTCTGGTGTTCGAGGTGTCATTAGGGGCAACCTAGAAGCAAACAACTGATCATGTCCAACCAAAGCAGCTGTTAAAAGCTTGGAAAATTAAATAGATTAGACTGGACCCGCAGGGATAAATCTAAGGGTTTTTGTTGTGGTGGTTGCTGGTTTTTCCCCACTTTGTGGTTTAGTTTTTTGTTTCTTTTTAGACATAGGTCCCTTATAGATGAACTTTAACAGCTAACCAGCAAAAATAGGTTGTAATAAAAATAATAAATCAAGATATCAATGACGTTAGGGAAAAAAAAATCCCTCCATTTCCACTTTTCTTGTTATTTGCAGAGAAAATGCCACTGGAGCAAAGATGTAATTTGCTGATTGCCAGAGAAATGCCTGAAAGTACTGTACACACTTACAGATACAAGCCAGTCCTGCATCTTTCTCCACACATGCGCGGTCTAACACACACAGCCAACATAAATTGCTGCCTTCACACATGACTGTCCACTAGACATGAACTGAAATCCACTTCTCCAATCATTTATCAAGCCAACATGACATGAAACGCATCAGTAAGAGCACATAGTATGTGAACAAACAGACAAACAATAAGGCATATCTGCAGTGTGTGCATGCCATTAGTGTGTGCAGTAACAGAACTATATGGGGAAAAAAGGAGTGGTTGGATTTAACTAGCCTGCAGAAATCAAATAACTCCACTCAGCACATACTGAAGGCACTCAGGCATTAGACAGCAGAGTGAAAGTGGAAGGGTGTGTGTGTGTGAGTGTGTGTGTGTAAGTGAGAGAGTAAAAGCAAGACAGAAGATGACATGGACGTAAATGTTAGAAGACATGCACATCCTCTGGGTCAGAGGTTCTGTGCAGATTGATGCGATCATATCCAATGAGAAAAGGAGGTTTAGCCTTAAATTAAGCAAGTCTGCAGGCTGATTGTCACTCTTCCCTCTTCTTCAGTTTGGTCCTTCATTCTGTCTTCATCCACCAACCTAATTTCTTTCTATGTCTCCATAATTTTCATCTAATCTTTTCTATCCTCTTCTCCTTTTCAGCAGCCAACTCTGAGCCGCTCATCTTCCTCCCCGCATCTCTTTTCATTCCGCTTCCCTTCAACATCTTTCTGGTTATTCAAATCTCATTTTCTCATTCTGTTCATTTAATTAATCCCACCAGAAAGAGTGTGCAATCAATTTAAGGGTTTTAGTTGGAAGGTTTGGCTTCATTCATTAACGCCAGCAGATCAACATAATGCATATGTATTGTACACAGGGGCACAATAGCAACAGTACAATCCAGTTCAGGCTGCACATACTTTATAGTTCCAGCCATAATAATTTGTGTTTCTTAGCTCTTTAACTTTTCAAGAAGCAAATTATTTCACAAAAACATGACAAAGTGTTCATAAACTAGTAAAAAGCTCCTTTTAAACTAGACAATCCCTTGACTTGCAGCCTGATAAAGTGAGTCAGGCAGCAGCAGGAGGACCGGAGCTGGAAGCAGAGCTGCTTGTTTAGCAGACCCAGCCTGACAAGCACAAAGACGGGTGGGGGGGGGGGCAACGCCCTCCTCCTCAACCAGCCAACACAGGCAGGACCCTGATTGGCCAGTTGCATGACCTTTGATCCTCACTATATTGTGGTCACAATCCCGACCCTCCCCCTTGTGTGTAAGTGTGTGTGTGTGTGTGTGTGTGTGTGTGTGTGTGTGTGTGTGTGTGTGTGTGTGTGTGTGTGCGCGCAACAAAAGACAGCCAAGTCCTAATGCAGCAATCAGAGCAGTGGAACAGGGGAAATGGTCTAAGGGGAAATGGAGAGTGTGTAGGTGCAAGTGTACACTTACACATACTGTATGTGTGTGTGTTGTTATGAGAATGGAGGGTTTGTAATTATGTTCTGCTTGTGATGGCTGCGTTGCAGTCGTGATTAGTTACATCATGGCTAATTCATGTCCAGCAGAGATTTGCTCTGGACGTTAACCATCTCAGTCTCTTGGCAGATCTAACCGTTTGCTAACCCCAGCCATTTCTGGAGAAATGGTTCCAGACTCAAGCTTCCTCCAGCTCCAGCATCAACCAGTACTAGTAGACTTTCACCAAAAAAAGAAAAAGAAAAGAAAAATTGGGCAACATAAACCATTAAGGGTGACACCAACTGCACTGTTGTTTTTTTTAAGCCTTTTGATGACCATTGCTGTGTTGGTTCCACCAGTCGGAGGGTGATGCAGCTTATTATTGGATTTTCTTTGGACATATGACACCAAAATGATAACAACACTGTAGAGAACTGATATGGTTGCTGTTTATTGGACCTTTTTCCATTTCTATTCTTTATATTTCTTGTTATTAATTTGTTGCCATTATGGATCTACAACCATTGGCTTGTTATTGGTATATAGAACGATATAATGGCGTGACAAAATGAAACACAGACATTCAGATTAGTTAAACAGGCCCTGGTTGTGGCTGTTGTGGAAAACAGTGGATAAAGCATGGTTAAGTTTCTTAGTTTTGTTTTAACACGTTTAATAAAGATTCAATATGGCATACATGACACTGAGGTTATCTGCTTGCTTAATAATTGTATTTTGCGTCATCATATGCCAAGTTTCACAACAACTGTGCCACACTTTATGACTGAAGTAGGTTTCATACATGAACAAAGTATTACAGAAGCAGTTCCTGAATATGTACAACAGTGTAGGCAATCCGAAAAGGCTCCACTACTGCAATGGGAAACATCATCATCCTGAGTTTAAGCCATTAAACAAACACTTCCACTCTCTCCTGCCAACTCATGCCCGAAACTATAAGCCCTTCTCACACATCACTTTCAAGCGGGGGCTGAAGCATCTCCATGGAGCATCAAGGTCATAAATGAAAGTCCAGATGTTGGTTGAAGTTTGAATGTGACATAATGAAAGAGGGGAAACAGTTATTTACCCTGTTTACACACTGGTTGCAACATATCTGGTCAAAACTTGTCCTTGATTCCCCACCAAGTTTTCCATTGTGTAATTCATCAATTCTTGAGCAGCAAAGACATATAAGACCTGGCTTAAAAGTAAAAGGTAACTAAGTCCATGTCATTTGGTCCATGTTAATTATGACCGAACAGTGGCAGCTTTGCAAAAATGTCTATTTTATAGGACTGAACGAATGAGTGAAAAGGGCTTAAAATTCCCTAGTAGTCTAGTATTTGGACGATTTTATCTGTTTATAGACCTAATATCTTCAAAAATAAATAGAAACTTAAAACATCAGAGATATATTCTGGACAGGCTGCACGTGAGATCATAAATCTCCAAAAAATATTCTGTCCAGATTTTTGTGAAGATTATCTAAAGCCAGCTCCACATGACACAGCGAAAACATGCCGATCGCCATCCTCATCATGCTATAAACACACCACAGCACACTTTTTGCACCATGTCCTGAGCCCTGTTTTCAGAAGCCACTAAATTCTTCATGACTGAAGCACAACTTAGCCTTAATCCAGTCTAAATGTACACTATTGTTAGCTTGTCTTTGGTCACACCAAAGAGATAACCAAACTAAACTTCTCATTTCCAAGCCTAATTAGCCTAATATAGATTCACTATCCCGAGCCCCAACCCTCCCTTCTACCCTGCTGGGAGGGGTGGGACACCTATTCACTTAATACCTCAGAGTGAGCCACTCGTCAGGGTAGATCACCCCTCAACAGCTCGACTGGCTGTCTGAGGAATGTCATGTCGTGGAACAGATGGAGACCTCCAGACAATAGAGTTGCATGTGTCTACTAGGGCTTCTATACGAAGGCATGTGCCAATTGTCTAAGTGCGTGCGTGCAAGAGTGCGTGAGAGCATTCTCCCAGCAAAGCCAGACCGAGTCAGGTTTGCTCCCATTCATCTCATGGAAGATGGAGAGATCACATGCATTTCTCCAACAAAGAAGAAGAAGCCCTGAAGAGCTGAGAAAATGATGCAATCAGATCCAAAAGACACAATTCACCAAACAGCATGATGCAACGGCATGAGATAGAAGGAGCCGTGGAAACAGGATTGTCTTTAATGTTCAAACTTTGAGCTTGGTTTCAGTGGCCATGCTGTCCTAGAAACACCAACTTATATGAACCAATAATAATTACCCCTAGTCACTGAGATTCGCACGCCAGTATTGATGTAGTACAGCTATTTTCCTGACTGTAATAGTTTAAAAGCATTCACAATGAGCTGCACCTATAATTTGCATAATAAAGCTATAAAGTTTGAGTTTTTGTTTATTCCCCACAGCATCATCTCAGCCTCCTTTAAGCCACTTTAAGGCTCCCTATGAGGCTGTAGTTGTGTGTTAAGAACCGATCAGTCCCCCAAACACAGCTGATTTCTTTAATTGTGGATCAAGGCTGTAAACCATTATTAGAAAGCTGAAGCTGCCATATTTCTAACATATGGGCCTGCCAGCGAAATTCACATGAAATCCGCCGCAGTTTTACCTGAAGCAGAGAAATGACCCCAAAACTCTCTGATTGGGAAGAAAACCATCAATGCTCTCAGTCTGAGTGGATCTATCTTTGGTTATCGATCGATCGGGTGATTCATTAATGAAGGCATTGCCGGGTTGGCGTGCAGAAAAAAGAAGAGAAAAAGCTGGAAGTATGAGGAGGAATGCCAGATTGGATCCAGGCAACTCACCCAAGACAACGACGGCTGATCGGCTCCCCGCTCCTCCTCTGTGCAGATCCAGGACCCCGGACAGAAAGATGTTCAAGCAGCTGAGGAATCACTTAAAGGTGATTTCACACAGTCGTCTTCATCCACGCCTTGAAAGCGATGGCAGGAGGCGACGTGGAGCCGTGAATGAGCCTGGTGCGCGCGAGGAAGTCACACATAAACCAGGGAGGAAAAGCGACTCTGGGTTATTTGTGCAATTAAAATACTGTTTTTAAAAAATCAACGACTTAGGGGGGTTCCGGGTGGTTTCGTTGGGTATTGCTGTGTCTGTAGTAATCTCGGATGCTTTGGTTGTTGACTGTGCACTTACTGGGCTGCTTCCCCCGGCTCCACCCGCTAACCCAGCCTTCCCAGTGCGCCCATTGGCACAGACGGCCGGACATGCAAATCCACTCTTCCCATTGATGTTTTCCAAAAAAAAAAAAAAAAAAAAAAAAAAAAAGGGTTGGTTTGGTTTCAGCTCCTCTGTGGCGCCACCGCGCGGCATTTGACGTCTAGTCATCCCTGCTGGGATGAAAACAGAAAACAGATTTGTTGGTTTACATTATTCACTTGGTTTATTTCTATTTTATTTCTGACAATACAGCCAATCCAAAATAATAAAAAAACTAAGCCCTTAAAGTACGGTGTTTTAACAGAGAGAAATTGCTCTTTTTGTCCTGCTGGGAAACTGCGCAGTGAAAAAGCCTTCAGATGCGAATCAGGAAGGGGAAAAGAAAATTACTAAAAATAATTCCCAGTTTTTATGTAGCCCTTTTCATAACATTGCCTACTGTCAGAGGATCGCAGCCCAGTTTATCTAAGCATGAGTAATTAACGTCTGATGAGGGACTGCAGACCAGGGGCGCCACTAGGAATTTTGGGCCCTATGAAAGGACAATGCCATGGACCCCACCACTTGATTGCAAATTTTATATTTTTGTTTTTGCTTCAAGCTAATAAAAAAAAAAAAAGCTTTTCATGGGAATATCTAGGGCTGTGTTTAACCTTTTATGGGACAAGTGACTAATTTTGATCACTTTGTTTTCTTGCATATTCAGCATGAAACTTTTTTTTAATTATTATTAATGTAACAACAGAATGGAGGTCTTGGTTCATACCAGAAGGACAATTTTAGGATAAAATTGTATAGGATAAAAAGGTTTATCACTTTATATTACTGCTATATTTTATTACAACCTTTAAACAAATGTATTTATTTTTAATGAAGGTTTAATGATTTTCTTATATAGTTTGTAAATATTTTGCCGCAACAGTGTGGCCCTTGATAGGGGCCACACTGTTGCGGCCCCTATCAAGTCATGAGGCCCTTAGAATATTCCTAACTTTTCCTCCCCATATGCCGCCTCTGGCTGTAGGCAAGAAGAAGCTACCTGATCAGTTTTGCAGGTGTTTTACTTGAGGTGTTACACAGATAAAATCTCAGGAAACTATCAGCTGAAGTTACCAATAACAGAGTCATGAAAATGTCAGAATAACCCTCAAATTCACCTTAAACACATCTTGATCCTGAAAGAAGGGAAGCCAAAGTTGATGAGTGAATAATTCACTATAAAACCTCCCTCATCTCCATGGAGACCACCAGGACCCTCACGATCCATTTCAAACTAAATGTTTGTTTTACATTGTCTTGTTAAAAAAATGCATAAATGCCACTGATTCACAGACCAACAGAGAGCCTGGATTTGGACTTCTTGTGTATTGTTGTCTTCTTGGTCCTTTTTGTCTTTGCCACAGAGCAAATGCTCTTCATTTTTTTTCTTTAAGTTGCATTTCTTAATGTGACTGTATTCCAGTCTTTGACAACAGGTTCCTGACAGCGATTCTCATCAGCTGTTGATGAATGAAGACTCTTGATGGAGAAGGTATTGGAGGTAAAACAGCTTACACTCATGCCTTTTGCGCTGTGAAATTTCATCATATTGCTTGATTCCTTTAATACACAGTATTATATGCATGTCTTGCATATCATATATGCGTATAATTTATAATATTTGTTTGAGGAGCTTCAGAATTAAAGGGTTCAATGATTTTTCTCACACATTTGCAGACAATATGGAAATCCTGTACCTGTATTTGCAGAAGAAACCAGATTTTTATGGAAATTAGTTTTGTGCCTGTTGAGTTCAGCTATATATTTTTTTTCTTTAACCTCTTTAGTGGTTAATACTGTGGCCTCACATCAACAAGGTTGCTGGTTTGATCCTCAGCCAGGGGGAGGTGAATTGTTTGTCTTTCTGTGTTGGCCGTGTGATGGGATGGTGATCTGTCTAGAATGTACCCATTTGTTGCCCAACGATTGCTGGGATATGCTCCAGCTTCCCCATGACATTAAACTGGACTAAATGGGTAAGAAAACTAATATTAGTTAAATTCTGTCTGGCATGAAATGAGTCTGACTCAGTTGAAAACTTTTCTGATTCGGGTTGAACATTTATACTGCAACCTCACACTTTCTATTCATCAGCCTGAGATTCTCTTCACACAAACATCTACATCCTGCATCTTTTCTCTGACAAAGTCTCTTCTTATGAGCGCAATGCTTTAAGCTTCGTCAGTGAGCTGGCTTTCAGCAGCAACCACCACCACACACCAGTCTAATGTGAGCCCCTTTGCATGACACCAACATCAAAAAGAGCCAATTGTGCTCCAGTGAACCAGAGCCAGGCTGCTTCTCACACTCACAGGAAAAAGCTCCAACTTTCCATGGAACAAAAGTGCAAGGAAATAAACGTGCTTTTTCTTTTCCAACATGTGCTGGAGTCATTTACGCCCGCCGATTCCCAAAAGTCAGTAAAATAAACTGATTTTGATGTAGTGTAAGAGCAGGTCAGCAGATGTTCGGCTAATCGCCGTGAAAGGAGACTAACGGCAAGTACTAATAGATATAGAACATACAAGGCTGCGTCTTCCTGCAACAGGTTTTTTATGTCAGTGAAAGTCTCACCTCTCAGCTCCCATCACCTTGTGAAAAGCCGAGTTGTACTCTAATGGCTTTATTGGAAACTAAACTGGCAGCACCGCCTTGAAACTAAAATAGATCCAGCAAACATAGAGCCATCAAAGCCGGCATTACCTCAAGCCTTACAGTATCTGAGGCCAATGATAGCCAATGGCTTTAAATGTCAATGCGAGACGCTTGTAGGGAAACAGTGAGGTCAAACGTGGCCGCCGGTCAGTGACATTTCCCAAACAAGTCCAAAACAGGAATGGAAAAATCAATATGGAAATATGGAGAGTAGGAAATCCTTGGCTTGTAGTCTCTTGACATATGCCTGTTCATCGATTTGCTATGCTCTCACACACACACACACAAAAAGTTTTTTCAAGTTTTATTACAAAAACAAAAACATGCACAACACACTGTTTCATCACAAACGGTTCACATGACTTTAATAAAGCAGAGCTTAAATAAAAAGTGGACTTTTAGATTAAGTCCACTTTATAAAGCAAGGCCATAATTCTGTGGGGTTCCTCTCATAATCTGCTCATCTAGTCTGGCAGCCGTCGCATGTAGGTGAAAGCTTCACGCACCAATTCTGCCAGCAAGTTCATAGAACAAAGAAGAGCACTTGGCAGCATGGGCTTATTATCCACACTGGAGACAGTAGATACTCAATCTTAGGGAAGATACGGTGGACCTTGCTGTCAAAGCGAGCTTAAGTTGGAATGGATTTATTTAGGGAAAGACAAAGACACCCTGCCTTTCTGCAGTAACAATCAGCCTTGTAGATAAATGGCTTCAGTGTACACCACTCCCTTCATCGTCACAGTAACTACATTTTAAATCGTTCTAGTTTTATGATTCAGTCACACAGTGAGATGCTGAGTTGAAGTTAGAACTTCACATTCAGTGAAGAGAAAAATATGAAGACCCCTCATTAGCACGCAGTCTGTAACACACGGTCGTTTCAGACTTTTCTGTCCTCATGGCGTAAATCCAACTCTGAAAACGTTCCAGGCTAATCTTGGCAGAGGGTTGGTGGTGCGGCGTCTACGCGGCCGCCCGCGCCGCCTGCCTCCTCTGGTTGTAGGCGTTGTACACGTCGAGGAACATGTCCCTGCAGGGTATGCTTGCTTTCAGCTTGGAGCAGATGAGGAAGGAGCCGGCCATCTTGCGGTGGAGGGAGTACGTCTCCTCTGGGGGAGGCGTGAGGCGGTGGCGCAGCATGACCGGGACCAGGTCTTGGATGCGGTGCGTGGTGTTTTGGGTGCCGAAGTCGAAGGGCTCGGTGGATGCGAAGGCTTCGCCGAGGATCATCACCGCCTCCACGTGGGCGTCTTTGAAGGCCTCGGGGGGGGGAGCAGGAAAAAGGAGAGGAGTTGTTTTGTTTTTGATGCACACAAGTACTCACATCATAGATTTTAAAAAGTTAAATAAAGAAAGATTGAAATAGAAATATGCAGATGTGTGCGGTTACAGACAGACGGATGAGATACAAAGAGACGACATCAAGCGCCAGGAACTAAAATAAATCAGCGTGACGGACAAGATGGAAGGATAAACCACATCAAAAATAAATTAGCTCAGCAGCGGTGATTAAAATAACACACCTTGGTCTCGAAGCCTGTCAGGAACTTCAGGTCCTTCGATTTGGCGAGAACCGTCTCACGATCGCCAACGGAGGCTGCGTAGACCACCTGAACACGTTAAAAAAACAAACAAACAAACAGTTTAGTTTGTCATGTTGATTCAAACTGCTTCCAGCAGCTGCAGGCTCGTGCAAAGCCAACCCTAAAACCCCGGTGTTCAATTATTCAGACATTTTGCTGCCTAAGTTATGCTGCGAGGATCGCTGGTGGGTGTTTTATCATTTTTAGAAATCATCCCACCTGAATGTAGTCGTCTGTGAATTTCTCTGGGTAGTCTCTGCACGCTCCGAAGTCTAACAGAACCACCTGGAGAGACGATCAGAGTTAAACATCTACTGCAGCGCGATGAGCCTCTCTTTGTGAGGCAGTCGCTGCGCCTGAGGATTCCTCACCTTGTTTGTGTCGGCGTTGTAGAAGAAGTTGGCCCAGTTTGGATCCGTCTGCATGAACCTGAACTCAAACAGCTCCCTCAGACACAACTGCAGGATGTTGAAACAGATCTGAGGTGGAGAGAGGAGACGAATGTTCACCTTTATGTTCTCTTTTAGGACCATCTTTGTCTCTAACAACAGATGACGAGGCTGAACTGCAAAACATATTTAAACCATGAAGCATGGAGAGCATACTGAATGTGTGTGTGTGTGGTATAACAGCTGCACAGTGTCTCAGAGGAAAGCGCTTCAGAAACTCATCAAACACCGCTCAGAAGATCACTGGTTGCCCTTTCCTCAGTCTTGCAGACCTTCACAGCTCACGCTGTCTCAAAAAGTCCCAAAACATCAGCAGGGACTTTTCTCAGCCTCGACACTCGCTGCATGAACTATTACCTTCAGGTAGAAAGTAAAGATCATTTAAGACGAAGACCCAACGGCAGTCATCATTTTAAATACTGCTAATCATAGATGATTGAGCTGGGGCAGCAGATGGCACACTGTTGCGTTGTTTGTGTATTTTATTTATATTTATCTTTTTATATTATGTTTTATTTGATGAATGAGGAATCAAGTGAAGTGGCACTCTAAATTTCATTGGACTGTTTAATTTCACTGCTGTTGTCATTGTAACACTATCAGCTGTGCACCTTTCATGCTGCACCCTCAACAAACCTCAGTTACAAAAATAATAAGCAGGATGTAAATAGAAAATGCCTTTAAAAGCAACTGGTACAATTAACACATAACTGGAGAGGTTTTTAACCTCTAATGTAAACTGGCAACCAGACTGGGTAAAAAAAGAGCATTTCAGAGAAACGGGATAAAATCATGGGCAGAGGAAATCAAAGATAAACTGTGCCTAAAAATGTGGAACAATAGTGTCAAAATATTCAGAGAATCAGAAGGAATCTCTGTGTGCCATGGGCACAAAACAAGATGCTGGTGAACTGGGGGCCCTAGGGTAGCACTCAGACAGATTTTCTACTGGAAATCACAGCATTTCTAGACGTCGGGAAGACGTCTAGAAATTGCTCCCTGTGAACAGGGTTCACTGTGAAATTCACAAATGCAGCTTAGAACTCAATCATGCAAAGAAGAAGCCGTATGTGAGCATGATCCAGACACACCGCCATCTTCTCTGATTTAAAAAGGTTTGCGGTCAGATGGATGAAAATGTGAAATTCTTCCTGGAAACCATGGAGGAAGAGGGAAACCATCCAGCTTGTTGGTGAACAGGTTGAAAAGCCTGCACCTCTGATGATTTTGTTTTTATTTACATTTATATTGATTTGGACTCTTTTATCTGGTCTTTTTGTATGGTCACCTTGAAAAGTCCCTATAAATAAAAACCTATTATTATTCAGCACAGCATCCCAACTCTCTTTGAACAGGGGTTGTAAAGATTTTTTACACAAGTCTTACGAGATAAAAAGAAACAAATCAAACATGCAAAATGAATTTATAAAGAGCTCTATCATTGGATATCTGCGAATAACCAACATGTGTTCACTTCTAAAGCACTGTCCGAGCAAAAAGGGTTATTTTCCAACCAGATCTTCCAGCCACAAATGCAGTTTTTCCTCATGAAAAAGCAGCTGGAAAAGACCTGACCGACATATCAGTAATAACTTTGAGATGTGTGTGGATCTTGCCGCAGCGGTGACAGTATTATCAGTTTCGCCCACACACCGACAGGAAGACGACTGCACTGATAACTGCTGTCAAAAGATGTGTGTGAACACTGAACCAGTTTGCATAACAGCAAGCGGTTTGGGTAGAAGTCATCTCTGCAACAACACATTGTCTCTGTGGAACTGTTTTGGTTATGTTTAGCTCTTCAGGATGAAATTAGCTGTTTTTTTCCAACCTTTTAGGTCCCTACAGATGTGTGATTAGCAGTAGATCTGAAGCCAGTGGGATAAAAAATGCAGTGAGGCTGCTGCATTTCACTGAAATTACACAAATATGAAAATATCTGACTTACAAAATATATGTGGAAAGCTATTTTCGGCATTAACAAATTCATTTCTTTTATTATTAACTCAAACAGCTCAAAAGCCACTGGAGAGTTTGGACTGTTTCTCTCACACAAGCTGCGTTCAGTGTTCAGAAGTCCGATTATCAGGATAATACGAGCGACGAGACGACAGAGGAGGAGTATTCATGGCTGAAAGAAGTTCTGCAGATCAAATTAATGTGCAGCCAGGTCTGATCAGTGGTTACTGCTGCAGAAACACGTCACAGATGGTACTGATGCAGTCACACAGATTCCTAATATGGGATTATGTTGCACTGTCAGCAAATGTGGATTAAGTTTAATATTTTGTTTCCCGTTTACATTTTGGTTGTACTTTACTAAAGGACCTGCTTTAAAAAATGTTTTAGGCCATATTTAGCAAAAAATTCCTTAAAATCAAAATGGTTTTCCCATAATTATGTAAACCATGCTGTTTTTCACCAAAACATGGCCATTATCAAATATAACATCCATACAATAAAACTAAATTATTAAACCAAGGTAGTTATTCTCCTGGGAAAACACAGTTCAGTAACGTCACCTTGTCCAACACCCTCTGATCTATTCCTTCTGTTCCATCACCATCATTTCAGTGAATAAATACCAGGACAAATGGGAAGCGTGTTTGTTGAGACAAACTGGACCTTGTTCCTTGTTTCCTGATCCAGATCCACACACTGGTCCAGAGGAACTCCTTGGACCAGTTCCATGGCCAGCACCCTGCGACCTGACAGCTCATCGATCACCTCTGGGACCTGGAAGAAATCATCTCCCTCCAGCAGTGACCTAGAGTTCAGAGAAACACAGTCCAAATGACACAATGACACAATGACACAATGACACAATGACACACACACACACACACACACACACACATACACACACACACACACACACACACACACACACGGGAATCCCTTCATGATTAATAAAAAGTGTGAAATTCACAAAAACTCATTAAAACTTAGTGACCTCATAGTCTGCTGTTTGGTATTTACTGTGCAGCTAAATACGGTATCAGGAGCCAGATCTCTGCAGAAATTATAAACCATTACCTGAACTTCTTGGCACACTCTGCTTCCCTCCTATAGTCGCACTCCCACGCCAGCTCTCTCTGAAGAACTTCCAAACTGCTGTCTGCAAACAGACCTGTGGAAAAACAATGCAAGGCTCAGCAGGGAAAAGCAGAGAAAACACACAGACCGAGGCATCTTCCAGCATAACCTAGACCTGGAGCAGAAATACAACTTGGTGGTAAAGTAAAAACAACCTACAGATTTGTAAGGCTTATATTTCTGCATCTATGTGCTGTCAGCTCTGACAGTAACAACGTACAATGCATGAAAACCCTGCTATATCATATATCTTAGTGTCTACAGAGAGCCGCTATGAGCAGCTTTGTCCACACTTTACTGACTTGACCAGAGTTTCTGGAAATACTTTTAATCTACAACCATATTTTCTGTCTTCCAGCCATCACAACACACACATCACTTTACATTTGAAGGCTCTGCAATGTTAATTATTCACTTTTAACTTGGTGAGTTAAATGTATGAAGACATCAGAGTACGTCACAAACATCACTGTGTGATCATTTACAACAAATACAAAGTTCTATGTTTTTATCAAGGTAAAATGCAAAAAGCAACACTTCAGTTTACTATCAAGACTTTCAGATGCTCAGTCAGCTTCTTAGAAAGTTATTCTGACCAGTTTTCATCTGCAGCTGTAGCCCCACCTTGTGGTGTGAAGTAGAAAGATGTGGGGGTCATTTAAAACACAATGTGAGCAAAAACTTTAAATTTAACAAGAAAAATAACAGAATAAAGATTTATTTGAATTACTTAGCATGTCATTAAATTTATTTAATGCAGGAAATGATCAGTAAAATGAAAATAGCTGATTTTATTATGATGTTACTGCTAAATGGTGAGAGTTTAACACACACTTAAACAGTAAATTGGATTTTAGGTCACAGACACAAAACTCAGATGTGAAGTGAATCTGTGTTTTATTGGTTGGTGAGTGAGCGGTAACCAAGCGGTAACCAATCAGTAACTAAGCGGTAACCAAGCGGTAACCAAGCGGTAACCAAGCAGTAACTAAGCAGTAACTAAGCAGTAACCAAGCGGTAACCAAGCAGTAACCAAGCAGTAACTAAGCAGTAACTAAGCAGTAACCAAGCGGTAACCAAGCAGTAACTAAGCAGTAACCAAGCGGTAACCAAGCAGTAACTAAGCAGTAACCAAGCAGTAACTAAGCAGTAACTAAGCGGTAACCAAGCAGTAACTAAGCGGTAACTAAGCGGTAACCAAGCGGTAACCAAGCGGTAACCAAGCGGTAACTAAGCAGTAACCAAGCGGTAACCAAGCGGTAACCAAGCAGTAACCAAGCAGTAACCAAGCAGTAACCAAGCAGTAACCAAGCGGTAACCAAGCAGTAACCAAGCAGTAACCAAGCGGTAACCAAGCAGTAACCAAGCGGTAACTAAGCAGTAACCAAGCGGTAACCAAGCAGTAACCAAGCGGTAACCAAGCAGTAACTAAGCAGTAACCAAGCAGTAACTAAGCAGTAACCGAGCAGTAACTAAGCGGTAACCAAGCAGTAACCAAGCAGTAACTAAGCAGTAACTAAGCGGTAACCAAGCGGTAACCAAGCAGTAACCAAGCAGTAACCAAGCAGTAACCAAGCGGGAACCAAGCAGTAACCAAGCAGTAACCAAGCGGTAACCAAGCGGTAACCAAGCAGTAACTAACAGTAACCAAGCAGTAACTAAGCAGTAACTCAGCGGTAACTCAGCTGTAACTCAGCTGTAACTCAGCTGTAACTCAGCTGTAACTCAGCGGTAACCAAGCAGCAACCTCTGGCAGTTAAAAGGGAACCCCTGTCTTGGCTCCTCCCCCTCTGGTTTTGCTCCTTGTGTGATCTAAAGCTTTTTTATTTGCAGCTTTTTCCACCAACTATTTTCTCTTTCTTGGCTGTTTAGCAGGAGGAGGCAAATAAACCGATCCAGGTCGAGGAAAACCTTCCTGCATTTTCTCAGCCATGTTTTCCTTCCGAGTTTCTTCTTCACTACTTTGTATTTTGATCCTAACACGCTGTTTATACGGAGGGTGTGGCTATCAGGTATGTGCTGCAGGAGGGGGAGGAGGGGAGCCGGGAGAAGAAGCTTAAGAACTGTAAGAAAAGAACAACTTCAACTCGGCCCGAACGTTTTTACAGATTTACAGTAAACTGAGGGGTCGAACTATATTTCTCATAGTTCATGATTACATGTACAGACTACTATCAGGACGAGGAACCACTTCAGAGTAAAAAAAATGTCTCTGAGCAACATTACCTACCCCAGCTTTAAAGAGACCAGCTTCACAGCAGAAATAACATATTTACAGCCTGGTACAAAAAACCCTTTCAGGTTCAATAGGTCAGGTCTGACTTCATGACAACTGGACTTTTTTTTATAACTCATCCAGTTTTAGGGAATTTAATATCCAAATTCAGCATATTTGTAAGCCTGTCTTGTTGATTGGCGGGTACCCCATATTATGTCGGTAAGAAGGCAAAGTGTAGCACAAACCCTGTTTTTAAGCCAGTAAAACAGCAGCCTTAGCGTTAACCTCTCTTAGATGGTTAGCTTCAGTTTTATCTGGGTTAGCTTCGTTAGCTCATAGCTACAGGCAGGTTGGAGTTGGATAGACATCAGTCATCCACCCCCATGCTCACAGCCCCCCTCTCAGCTCCTCCACTTTGCCCATTTTTGTATTTTCCAGGAGACACGGCACATATGAAACTGCCAAAATGGCAGCACCGCCCAATGAGCTTCACGTAATCCTTTCAGAAACCTAAAGGTGATGTCACAGAGGCTCTGTCGATCTTTTATGTCCTCTATGAGGACAACAGCGATGGCAAATATAACAACAAAAACAATGACTGCAAATATGTTGAAGAAAGAAATGTTTGCTCTGGAAACTGAGCAGGAATAGTTTAATACTGATCAGAATGTTGTTTCTCTGTTGTTTCCAGGCTGGAACACAAATATTCCTGCAGCTGTTACCTTCTGGCAGCGCAACACTCATTCTCAGCACTGACATCAGGTTGTCGATGTCACTCTGAATGCTCTCGGCTACTCCTGGATACTGGGAAGAAAAGAAGAAAAAACAGAATGACACCGACGCAGCTGGCGAAACAGGCGGAGAGGAAGAAAGAAAAGTAGGAATGTGTGAATCCTCAACCTGGATCTTCATGGCAATCTCTCTTCCGTCTTTTAACACGCCATGGTGCACCTGGCCGATGGAAGCTGCTGCAAATGGTTTGTCCTCGAAGGACGCCAGCTTTTCTCTCCAGGCTGGACCCAGTTCTTCCTCCAGAACTTTCTGCTCAGTCAGAAATACACAACTGCTGCACTTTCCTTTGCGGCACTTTAACGTAAAGCTACATCAGGGACAGATTGTGCTTACGGTCATCTGCCATGAGGGCATGAAGTCCGCGCTCTGCCGGACCCTCTCGAAGATCTTCTGCAGCTGGGGGTTGATGAAGGAGTTGTCTGAGAACGTAAACAAATAAATAGTAAGAAAACACACATACTTAGAGGATATCTAAGCAGCATTTGGCAGGGATGTGGTTGCCATAGTGATTACCTTGTATACTGAGCATTTGGCCAAGCTTGAGGGCAGCTCCGCGAACCTTACACAGGGTGTTGACTATTCTCTCAGCGTTGGCCTCTGACAGCAAGGGCGAGTCCAATACAGCATTCATGTCTGAATACACACACACACACACACACACACACACACACACACACACACACACACACACACACACACACACACACACACACACACACACACACACACAGACACAACATGAGGCAGAACATTAAAACTACATAACTGAGAATCATTTATGTTATATTTGTGTAAACTATTGCTCATTTCTTTACCTCCTTTTTGTTTGCCTCCCAGCGACTGCTTTGCCACTTCTGCAATGGCACCGATTCCTAATCCTACTGCCAGTCCTGCCGCACACACAAAGTAGCAAGTTTTACGTCATTTATCAGATGCCTGAGAGGACTGAATTTCTGAAGATGGTGCTGCTGTTGTAGCAGAGAAAATAAAAACTTTGTTGTCTTGGTTTTAAAGAGACAATTAGTAGAAATTCAACATTTTTAGATTGAGGGACTTTTTTATCATAATGTAAAGAACTAGATGTGTAAAATAATCTGGATTATAGCATGATGCCACATACTGTCTGTCTGTGTTGACATCCAGCTCCATGTTTTACCAGCCGGTCCAGCTGTGCATTCATGTATGTCAAGGATCTCCTGATCCGGTCCACGCAGGACTTGTCTGTTTCCTGACCGCAACACACCTGATTCAAATAAACCTGATTTCCACTGGAAGTCTGTTAATGATCAACTCATGTGAATCAGGAGTGTTGCTGCAGGGAAACATCCAATCTCTGCTGGACACTGACCCTCGAGGAGCAGATTTGGAGATTCCTGATGTACATTTATGTGAATTGCAGCCTCCTCTCTTCTCTCACAAGCTGTCTGAGCCATTTTCAATCCAAGAAAGTCTCGTTCACTTACTGAATTCTTCATTTGCTCCAACAAAAAAATGATGAATTTCATTTTTACGGCATTTACATTTTACAGACAATCCCTCCTTATCAAAGGCTCCAGCAAGCTAGCAAAGACACTGCTGGTTTGGAACCGAACATAACGTTCATCTGAAGACGACCAGGATCCGACATTACCGCTAAAGAAACAACGGTTGTAAGTGAAGGAGTTGTCAGATACAGAAAGAGACATAACTGGATTAACATAATTATAATAATTATTAAAGTTTATGGATATTGTTGAATTTCAAACAGCACAAATATTACACAAAGTAAAAAATAACTTATTACCATGTAGCATTCAAACACTGTTTTGGGAAAACGGAGAGATTTACATGATGAATTGGCTGTCATCATGTTTTCTTCTCTGTCTGTAAAGCGTCTTGAGATAGCATGGCTGTGATTTGATGCTATATAAATAAAGTTGAATTGAATTGAATTGAATTGTAATCTCAGGGGAAAATTGAACTTAAAAAACACACAGGGTGAGGACAACACTGAGGGGATTCTGTGTTTCGGTACGAGGAGTAAAGTAATGGAATGGGTTAGAACAAGGGTTGAAGCAGTGTCCAAATATAATACAATGAAAAAAAAACTGTTTAAAAACATAATATTTGCCAGGTACATGGCTGCAGAATAGAGTTAATATTTAGCTAGGGTCACTGACAATGCTGTGTATATTTTTGTTGTTGGTGTTGGTTTATTTGTCTCTTTCTTTATGTACAGAAGTAAAAAGTTACAAATTATTACACCTTATTTAACATATGTATGTATGTGTATATGAATATGCGGTAAACACTGATGGCAAAGGGGTGGGGTTTAATAAGTTTTTTTTTACTGCTGCCCACTCCTTTTCGAGTATGTCTGGTTTTGTTGTTTATTTTTTTTAAAGTTACTTTTGTGGTTTTTTTGTATGTTTTATTTTATTGTATTGGACATAGCGAAACAAACTTTCCAACACTGGCCTTGTGTTAGAGTGTGATGTCTGTCACATGCAAAGCTTTGTTGATGTGACATCCCGGTCCCTTTTGGAACTAAAAAACACCATAGATGTCCACATCTGCCGAGACTTCGAGAGAATCTGAATTCAGGCAGAGGGAACCGCTGCAGAGCAAATGAAACTCAGAGCTAGCTCTTCAACATAAACATTATTAGTTAGTTCCACATGTTTCATAAAGTTGTGATATTGTTTTACCCAGAGTTTTTTGCATTTTGCATATTTGCTTGCAAACAAGGTGACTGAGGAAGGAGGCGAGGCTCGTGACACTGTTTCGGTCTACAGGTAGCGTTCAACAGAAAACCTTGCAGTGAAACAATTTCGCTTTTTGCTCCTTTAACTTTTGGCATCTGAGAAGTAAGTTATAAGACTAACTAAAGTCTTGATAATTCATTTTCATGTGCAAACATGAGCAAATATCCATTAACATTTTAGAAATAATAAACTGAAAATGTTCAAATTACAGTAAATGGGGAAAAAAGATCCCTTTAGAGCTGCCCCAATGCTTTGTGAAAGTAAAACTTCAGGTTTAAACGTGCTTGTAAATCTGTACAAATAACTGGATTTGTGTGTTTGTTACATTTTACCCATATCAATATTATCGTGACATATTTATTTCATAACAAGTTGGGAGTTTATTTTTAGAAAGTGTCACATCTAGAGTCTAAAACTCTGAGTCTAATTTTAATCTGAGAGAAGATGAACCCCCGATATGTGAAACGGCTCATAGATCTACAGCAGCAACCCAAAATTAGTTCTGTCAGCTCTGAGTGCAGGGAAGGGTCATTAAAAAATAACTTAATAAAACTGTCTGACAGTATAAGTTTCCATGGCGACGGGTAAATAATGATTAAAGCCTCCAATCTAACCCTACAGTGCTATGACAACCTGAATGAATGGCAATGTGAGCCATGAGTAAAATTATACACACAGATTATATTCTCAGTTGTCCATTCAGTTATTATTTATTTGATTTATTTACTGTAAATGGATAATTAAGATGAAATCCTATTATATGTTACATTTGAGTTTTAACTCTATTTAAATACAGATTTAACAGATTACACTAATTTACCTGGTAATTTGTGATTGTAAACGACATGTCTGTCCCGCAAATAATGATCTAAGGTTAAAATAGTATCTTGCTAGAAAATGAAAGTCAGTTCTTGGGTCTGAAAATGTGTCTCAAAAGCATTTAGTCTTCTAAATGAGGTGCCATAATCTCATTCAGATTAGACTACAACCTAGTTTTAGTGGTTCACATGCTGTCTGGGCCATCTTCAATCAAAGAAAGTTTCACTCAGTCACTAACTTCTTCGTTTGCTCCAACTTTTTTTTACACAAAGTTAATGTAAAAAATTCATTTTTACAGCATTTACATCTTACAGAAAATCCCAGCTTTCTTGTGGCCAAATTAAAAAGTCAACCAGGTTAAACAAACCACATCCTTACCTCCAAAATTAACTAGCCGGCTGAGTCTTGTGGCAGGAACCTTCCTCTCTTTGGCATGGTCACTCAGCTGAGGGGAGTTGATAAAAATAATAACATTACTATCATTATAAATGTTGCTTTTCTGATCTGAGGCGACAGGACAGCTACGCATCTAGTGCGATGGATACAGTAAACGGGACCATTTGAGTGTAAAAGTAAGCAGAATATGTCATTACACAAAGTAAAAAAAAACAAAAAAAAAACACACCACCGCAGTCTGAGCAACATTTAGTTCACAACAAATAATACAAGGTCTTTGATAATTATTGGCTTTTGGATAAGCCCCACTCCACGAAAGGGTAACTTGCTCAATAAATTGTGACATTTGTCCTTCCCATTATCATCACAAGACAATTGGTACAAGTTTTAGGCCCTTCCTGACGCAACCCTCTGCATTCATCCGTGTTTGGACGAGCCCCCAGAGAAAAATCATGTCCCTCTAAGGGACTGCAGCAGCATAGGGAGCAGGACTAAAAGCGTAGACCATCGGGTCACAAGACAAACAGCTCTACCACTTGAGCCACTGCCACCCCTCATGTAAAACATCAATATGCAGGGTTCTTTTCCCCCAAGACAGCCTTTCAATCAGATTAGGAGGCTAAAATGATGTCAAATGATCAATAGATAGATATTGCTCCACAAAGACCAACCCAAATAATAAAAAAAAAAAAGGTATAATTACCACCTTGTGGCAATAACACACATATCAGGAGCGACCAATCCTTTTCTATTCTGTATATCATTCTGTCAAGTCTTGGCTTTCAAAAAAAAAAGAAGTGTACATATATATATATATATATATATATATATATATATATATATTCATTATATATGCATTTTTCCTGTTTTTATTATTTACTGAATATCCTAACGAAACCAACTCCAGTTCAGCTCATTTTTGGCTTCAACGTGAATCATAAACATCTTGTAGGTTTTATTCCAGCTATAGAGAACCATTATTTTTTTTATTTTCACCTGAGTTCTGGTCACTTATTAATCATTGACCACTCCTGATCAGACATTACTGTATTTATTTATTGGATGCATGTTTGATGGAAAGTGGCTTTGTTGTTATTTCTGGTTCTAAGTAGTTTTTTTTTTTTTTATTGATCAACACAGTAACGACAGCGATCTCTTCTTATTACAAAAGGATGATAAATAATTGTGTCATCGTGGTTCGCTCATTGTCGATTTACTATATAGTCTTTGAATAAACACCACATTTTGCAGCTGGACTGGCCTCCTGGATGGGATATAAATGCAGATGATCATCTAAAATGTAAGCTATTGATCACATTACATCACACAAAGTTACACATTACCATTCCTAAAAGAAACTGTTGACCATAAAAGCAAAAGCATTCAAAGTTCCAGCTATCTAGAATTTTAAGGGTTGCACAAAAATAGAAACAATTTTCTTACACAATATTCATAAATGATATGTTAAGAATCTTCAGTCACCTTCTGTCGGACTGGTTTGGCCAGTGCTTGCTTTGCCTCCCTGGCTTTCTTTATGTCCTCCGGTGAGAGTTTGGTCACCACCGTGTTGTGAACAGATCTGGTCTGGTAGTAGAATCTCTGAAGGTTGGAGGCAGTGTGCAGGAGGCGAGTACTCTGTCCTGGCCAGCCTTGTCCACCTCCTGCTGACCCTAGATTAGGAAACAGAAAGGAAAAAAGTTGCTTTTTACTGAAGTGAAACATCAAGAAAAGAATCATAAGAATAAGTCACAGCTACAAGTCATTTTTACACAGCCTGTCACTGTTTGGGGTTCAGAGATAGAGCCAATAGCAAAGCTAGTAAGAGTCTTACAAGAAGAGTTCTGCAACATTGTTTACATGACACTACCTGTGTGCATCCCTGCTGTAGGACCAGCCTCTGTTTGGTTTTGCTCCACATCACCAGCAGGGAATTCAGACCCCACAGCCCACTTAGCTGCTTCATTAGGGTCTACATTTTCCCAGCCTTCTGCATCAGGGAACACATCCTCCTTTATAGACTGCTGCAACACACACACACAAAGCAGCTGGATCAGTCATTTCACAAGACAAGAAATAGTCACAGTTTGGGAAGATATGTCTGCTTTGTTGTTACTATCATTTTATGATGCCTTAGAAATTCCTTCACCTGATTGGTACCGCCCATAAAAGTAGCAACCAGTCCTTCCACCACATCCTGAGCAGCTTTGACTCCAGCACCCAAGGAGGAGTTGCAGGCCATTAACCGTAGCTGCTCTCCCTGAGTGGTGACCAGAGCAGAGCCCACTTTCCCAAGCCCACGGAGGACCTGTGCCACTTCTGACTGCATCCTTTTAGACACACAAGAAGGTAAGAGATTGATTACAAGGTGCACCATGGCTTGAGTGGCAATAAAGACATTAAAGCGGATGCATATGGATAAACAAAAAATATATATATAAAACTTCATAATAGTCTCAGATGGTGACAATGGTGTCAAAATGGTGCGGTGACAATCATCTCATACTAAATAGCAGCAAAACAAAAGAGATGATTGTTGACTTCAGGAGGAACAAGAATAAACAAAGTACTGTTTCCATCCTGGGAGAGGAGGTGGAGGTGGTGGAGGAATACAAGTATCTTGGAGTTCAGCTGGACAACAAACTGGAATGGAAATGCAACACTGACTACATCTACAAGAAAGGTCAGAGCAGACTGTACTTCTTAAGGAAGCTGAGATGGTTTAACGTCTGCACCAAGATGTTGCATATCTTCTATAAGTCTGTTGTAGAGAGTGCAGTCAGCTTTGCAGCATCTGCTGGGGTAGTAGCATCAGAACCAGAGACTTGAAGAGAATCAACGAACTGATCAAGAAAGCTGGTTCTGTGCTTGGAGTAACTCTGGAGCCGCTGGAGCTGATTGTCCAAAGAAGAATGCTGCACAAGCTGATGAAGATGATGGAGGATTCTTCACACCCTCTCCACAACACAGTGATGAACCAACAAAGTGTGTTCAGTGAGAGGCTTCTTCAGGTTCGATGTAAGACTGAAAGATACAGAAGATCATTCCTGCCAGCAGCCATCAGCCTCTGGAACAAGACCTCCTCAAATTAATTATTATATACCACAATACTGATTTTCCCTTTGGGGATTAATAAAATATTTTTTATTTCATAGATCCGGATGGTTTCACCTTGGGTGTTCATGTTTCATGGCATGTGTCACTACCACGTGTAGACTCATATGGTTATGTAAAACAATCTACGTGAAAACTACGTGAAATGTGTGGAAAATTTACAATTACATGCTGTAAAGACGACAGACAGCTGGTTAGCTCGTGGATCTCCTTTTTAACCATGATGAGTAGCGAAGTCAAGGAAGGCAGCGACTGAATGAATCTTTAAATACAGCGAAGTTTACACTCTGCGGGGGGAAAAACACTAAACTGGCTGACACATAATACTGAAAAATGATGCACAAACTTACTTTTCACGGAGACGAGCTAACTAGCAGTTTTCTCTGCCCTGTAATTGTCCTTTCCCAGCGCCTAGCAGTCTGTTTTGCAACGACAGCACACTCGGAAGTGTATCTTTCACTGACTCTACCAGGATCCAATCAGAGTTAGAGATAGGAGGGGCTCGGCGAAAAAAGGGAGGGGTGTAAATTTTTAGCCAATGATAGAGCAATGTGGTCCGTGACGAACACTTGTGTCAGCATTATTTGTTCAATCACAGTTATACGTAGGCGGGCCTAGATGGAGATTACATCCAATAAGAGTAAAGGGGCGGCAACGTTTTGGGAGGCGGATTCACTAATGCACGTGCTGTAAGGTACAGTTACCAAACTCAAGATTGTCATATAATCAGACATACAATACATTTTTTTTTAGACAATTATTTTTTCAGTTACTAGATAAAGCTATAGTTTAAGATTTGTTTGGTCAAATGGTTAATAAAGCTGTATTTTCCAGTATGGTTACTGCCAGCCAAAATGTGTGGACCACAGTCGTGGTGTAATGCCTACACCATTTGTAGGTGGTACATAGAGTTAAAGAAATGGAAACTAAAATAAATGTTATGTGCATTAAAATGTAGTTTAAGAACCAGTTTTATATCTATTATAAGATGCCATGGACAACCCATTTATTTAAGTGACATTGAGAGTTGCAGTGAATTACATAAAACTGGACAGTAGGTTTAAATTACATGTGTATGCCAATGTGCCAAAATGTAATATATAATTTATTATACTGAACTAACTTAGTCTCCATTTTGAATACAGTTCATTGAAACTCTGTGATTCCCTGTGTTAATATATGAGAGGTGTTATGTTTTTGTGTCCTCATTCATGCATGAAAATCTGACACCAGACACAAGTGGCCAGACACAGTAAACAGATCAAACTGATCAGGACAGCGCTGTTGTTTGCGATTATAAAGTAAACTTAAGTTATCTGCGTCAATTTATGCACATGTTGTCAGGTTTCACCTCAAATTTGGACGAAAGAGAGCTGATCCTAAACAGCTCCCAGACCACTGAGAGAGATGGCTACAGATGATAACAGAGATGGCCGGAAAAGGTGACCTGGTTTTACTCCTGTATGGCTTAATCAAAGGGATCCCAATTATAAGTTACTATAGTCATTGTTATTATAGACCTGTACACCTAAGAAAAGAATTAAACAAAAGAAAAAACAAGTAGCACAACTGCACACTGCCACAAAATGTTGTCATTCGCATGATAATCCAGCAAACCAATGTGATATGGTATTGAAAATGACACCTACATTATTGCATGTGTTCAATTTGAAATGAGTATAGAGTATAAAATTATAATGAATGAATATAAAACAATTAGTATATTAAAGAAAAAATAAAATGTAAAAGAGAAAGTGATTTAGTTTAACTTTATTTTAGTTTATTTGTATAATTTAATTTAGCTATAATTACTGTAGTTAAAATATCAATGGTAATGAAATAATGACTTATATAGGCAAAAGTAATATAATACTACTGTATATTCAGTAACAAGCATGGTAGTTTCATCATTATTTTATTTTATTTATTTATTCATTTATTCATATATTGATTAAACTAAGCCTATAAATAAATGTAATATCCTGTCAATGCACTCACCTCAGATATTTATAGTGTAGGGTCAGAGTGAAGAGCTCATGATCCTGCCAGAATCATCTGTGATTAAATGTGAACAAGGCTGTCGACAACAACAAAGAATATTTCTGACCAAGCCCATGAAGATCCTGGTGAGATGAAGGTTGAAGTTGTGGAACAGTACATTTGTGTACCTGAGCAATAAACTGGACTGGACTAACAAAATATATGCTGTGCACAAAAAGACAGGGAACACTCAGAAACAGCTCTGATCCTTCAGGATTTGTTGCTGTAGATCTTCCAACAGTTTATGATGTGAATAAGCGCCATCTGCTGCGTGGTCCTGAGTGCCAGAGATACTGCCTGGATGAATAAATCTATCCATCAGGGCAGAAAAAAATACTGGATAAAACATAATAAAACCTATTAGAAATTATTATTTTGAATCATTTAATGAAAGTAACATCACAATCAGATTTTTTCTTTACTTCTATGCAGGCTGGTTACAAAGCATCTTACTACGATTTTATAAAAAGAAAACTTGACAGAAACACTGGACAGTACACATTAACATGCAGTATGCTCACACTGTGCAGTGGTGCCCTATGACTTCTACTGGACTCACATGGTGTTGCTTTTACTTTCCTTCAGTTTATGTGCAGAACATACTGACCACTATGACACAAATGTTTTCAGACAGGATCGATAGCTCTGCACATTTGCAAAGAGAAAGAAAACAAACAAAAAAAACAAGTAAACAAATACACTGAATTGATTTTAGAAATGTTAGAAATATGTTTTATGTTACAACAGGAGAACATAAAAAATATGAAAAAAAGCAGAACATATGAGAAAAATATGACAAACTCTTAATACTTGTTTTAAAAATGTAACCTATAGATCAGGGGTGCTAAAAGTGGGGCCCGCGGGACCAAATCGGCCCGCCAGCACTTTGCTTTTGGCCTGCTAGTCGTTGTTCATATTTATACCCTACAGCAGGGGTGTCAAACTCAAATTCACAGAGGGTCAAAATTAAAAAGAGGAGCAAAGTCGAGGGCCAAACTCATTTTTTTTATTCAGAAAGTGACATCTATTATTTGTGTTTTTCTTGTCTTTGAGATACAGTACTGTATTAACAGTTTCATATATTAAATAATAGTTAGGCTTATTTTTACTTAAACACTGAACCCAGAAGCGATTAGAAAAAAAATAGAAAAAAATTTCCAGTCTCTATATCTGGAATTTTATATTGATTTTAATTGTAACCTAAATCTTTTCATCACAGGCCATCAAGGCCAACACCTAAAAAAAGAATAACAATTATCTCTTTCAACTTTGAACAGATTTTTTCATTTCATTTTTATTTATTTAATTCAAAAGAACATAAAAATAAATACAAAATAAGACTTGAATGAAAAGGAGCAGAAAGAAGAGCAATCTTATGATATCTTCCCCTTAATTTCATGATCATCCATTTAACAATATTCCCATACAACATCCAGTTGTTCCAAAATTTGCATTAAATACCCATTACATTCCTTGTTTTTATATAATCAGATCATGCCTTCAGTAAATAAAATCATATTTGCTTCTATTTACTCTGATGATGCACATGGGTCCATTCCAGATACTTGGCATCACTTTTTACATGCAAGTGCATCAATTTGTGGAGTCAGGCTCTGAGCTGAGGGAATCCTCAGGAATGAATGAAGGTGTTCATCAGTGAGACGACTCCTGTGTGGTGTTTTGTTCCCGTCCGGAGTCCAGCTCACCAAGACAGCATTGTGGGATTTGTAGTGTTAGGGGTACGTGCACTGTATAATGGATTGGTGGACCAGACGTAATACATATTTGAAATCATCTAGGGGCCAAATATAATTTTAGTGCGGGCATGACATGTATACCCTACAGAGTTTGATGAAAAGACTCATCAAGCTCTGTGACATAAGTGCAGACTCAGAGGGACTCAATGACATCCTCACCTTGTCAGTGAGCCAGGTGCGACCCAACATGGAGAGACTGGTAATGTCTAAGATCAACTTCATTTGTCCCATCAGTAACTTGCCTTGTTCAACATGCACTGTTATTTGTAGTTCACTTGGTTGCAGTTTAGTGGCTGTAATTATTGTTTCTTGCCCCTCTAACTATGACTTTATTGTTCTATTGTCATATTGATTTTTTAATGTAACATTTTATTTGCCCTGATTAGGAAAACAATACACCGTATTAGCTATTGAACATTAATTACAATAACTTTATAAATTCACTTGTGTTTCATTCTTAAAGCTGCAGTGTTTGGATCATTTTCAGTTTGGCCCTTGGAGGCTAAAAGTTTGGGCACCCCTGCTATAGATTAAATGGAATTATTAATCAAGTTCAAGTTTATTTATATAGCACATTTCTACAGCAGCAGCTGCCCAAAGTGCTGAACAGTTAAGCAACTAACAACAACACTGCACCATTTAAAATTAAACACTGCACATTAAAAAAATAAATAAAATCTGGATACTAAACAAAAATCTAAAATAAAAGTAAAAAAAATTAAAATACACAAAGAAAAAGCTCAGGCATGACCAAATGCCAGTGCAAAGATGTGGGTTTTAAGGACAGACTTAAAATCAGAAACAGATTGAGCAGCTCTGATGTGAGAGCTATTCCATATTTTAGGAGCAGCAATAGAAAAGGCTCTATCACCCCTGGATTTTAATCTGGCCAATTGGACCTTAAGTAAGAGTTGAGAAGAGGACCTAAGAGTCCTTGCTGGAGCATGTTGATATAACAACTCTGACAAATACGGGGGAGTCAAACCATTTAAGGCTTTAAAAACAATCAATAAAATCTTGTACTGGGTCCTAAAACTAACTGGAAGCCAAAATTGAGGAGAATTGTTATATCCTGAAAAAAAAATCTGAAAGCTAAGAGTGCGGTTTGAGTGGATTTGGATTTTCCCACCTGTCTATGACACGGTGACCTTATGATGTTGGGATTTTACGGTGGTCCAGCGCGTGCGTGGTGCGTGGAGGGGGGAGCAGGGGGCAGCGGAGGGAGGGAGCCGTGCACACACCATATATGGGCACACCACCGACTCTGCATTGCTATTGGCTGTTGGCCCGATGCAGCTGCTTGTCAACAAGATGGCCTTCCTCCTCTCGCCGTTTTGACACTGATTATTTTGGTATCCCCGAGAACATACCGTAAAAAGCTTGTGTCACTTCTAAATAGATTGTGACGAGTCCTAACAAGGCGCACAGTGAACTAGACTGTGTTGAGAGAACTGACAGCTACACAATGCGGGATAACAGCTAAGCACCAGACAAGGTTGATGATAGAAAGTAGCTGTGGGCTAATGTTAGCCTGCTAGCGGGCTAGCTCAGCTACGTGGACGCGAAGAGTCAACTTGTGTCACCTGCATTCAGCCAAACAGACTGGTTTGGTGGGAAGAAAACAACATTTATCATCCATTGTCAGGAAATCAAGTGGATTGTCGGTGGAGGTTAACAACACTAAGGTAATTTAGCTTATTTACTGTAAAGCTAAGGTTTTGTTGTTATTATTTAGTCGTAGTTTACTCGCGAGCTCTGTCATGTTGTTATGCAGGTAAGTTGTGCTTCCCAGTTAGCAAATTGGTTAGCTCCGGAAAGAACTGTTTACTCTTCTCTTTAAAACTTATCTTTAAAAACTTACGAATGGTTTAAAGTTTCTAGAAATATTGTTTGTTTTGGTAGGTAATTGATGTAGAGTGATATTTAAGGTTACTCGGTTGTGTTTGACATTTAGTTGCATAGCTTATGCTAAGCTAACTGTTTGACCAACTAGTGTCCAAACTAGTAGGAAATAAAGGATCAGATGAAAGTGCGACAGTACAAATAACTATCAGGCTTGTTCCTGTTCTTTACAGTGTTTTAGCTTCGTTTAGCTTTTAGGGGTGTCAAATCAAAGGATGGCATTATTTCAGCTTGTTGGATAGGTTAAACACTGCCAGAAAAGTAATGGTTAAGTTACCTGCAGGCCTTCGTGTTAGACCAGTCTACTGTCAGAGAAAACTGTGACCTATGCTCAACACAACATTGGCCCTTATATTTATCTCTTATTATTGCCACTATAATTGATTTTATTTCGTTGTTGTTGTTGATATATATATATGGGTATATATATATATATATATATTTATAAAATCTTAAAGTTGTGTTCATATTTATTCATACATATTCATGAAGAAGGGGAATAAAAGCCTGTAAAATAAGCTGAAATTGACTAAAGTAATAAAAAGTTTATGAAAATCATTACATTATTTTCTAATTCTGTTTCAATAGAAATATTTTTATAAAAAGCAAACAAGTACGATCATGTATTACATATTACATCACTCATAAACTAATACTTTGTTGAACAATCCTTTAATGTTTCTGCTACAGTCAGGTGTTTTCTGTTCCTCTCAGTCAGACTTCTGCACCTGTTGACAGGTATTTTGTCCCACTGTTCAACAGAAAAGTGCTCTCATTTGTCCAGGACCAATTTGTTTCTTTTTCTTTCTTCAGCTCAATTAAATGAAAAAACAGTGGTTTATATTACTAAATTATATTTTTGCAAATTTTTAGTCATTGTTCCTGTTTTAAGTCTCCAGTTATTTGAGTGACTGTTGTAAATTCAGCCTTTTCTTTAATGAAAGGGTATGAATACATGTGAGCACAACTGTATATAATATGAGGACATTGTTGTCATGATAGACTACCCCCCCACCCAAAAAAAAAGCCCCAACTTCGATTAAATGCATTATTGCCATTAAAATCAGTGTTGCTCTGACATGTTTGTGTAAATCTCTAGGACCGTCATGAGTAAATAAACGTACGTGACAACATATTATTCTGTATCATAGTACATCCCACTAAATGTCAATATATGAACGTCTTTTGAGGTGATTTCATTATCAGGTGGTTCGTCACTATTGTAACTATCAAATACACAAAAGATTTAATTTATTCAATTCATGTCAGAGTTTAATATAAACACATGTGCAAGATTAACATTTTTGAACCAAGTCTAGAGAGTTTTAGAGTTTGTGTGAGTGACACAGTTTAAAGCTGACGTTGTTGCCTTAATAGTGGTTTGGGTGTTGCTGATATCCTGGTAACTCATTTACATGGTGTGGTGTTTCATTTGATTTTGTAACACAATGCATGATTGACCCTCCTTTCAGATGTTTAATGGGATACAGTGCTATGTTAACACAGTGGCCTTTAGGAATTTTGTATTTTAACTTACACCAGTCTAACTTGTGACACTGTTACAAAAATCAGTGCTCTCTCTCTCTCACACACACACACACACACACACACACACACACACACACACACACACAGGCTGGGCAATCGCTCATCCCAGGTGTCCTGACAGAAAGACTGCACTCATGTTGTGTTCTTGGGCAGACTGCTGGAGTAATGCACTCCACTCTTTTGTTCTACTGACAGTGTGAAGCAAAGCCAGCCTGCTGGTTGCTCGTCTCGAGTTCTCTTGTCTTCGAAGATGCACATGCAGAGAGGGAGATTGAGCTGAGATGGGTTTTTTTGGCATGCTTCTGTCCTGTCATTTGTAGGCTTTTGGGATCTGGATTGTAATGCAGTTTTAAAACTATAATACATAATGCACTATAATAAGGGGCTGACCTTGAATTAGTTTAATCTTTATCAGGCTGATGTACTTTTATGTTAGTCTTAGTATGGATATATTTGCTTACTACAAGAAGTCTATTTCAAAGTCTTTTTTTTTTTTCTTCTGGTAGTTAAAGGAAAATGTAGTTCAGTGAAAAATGTACAACTTAAAGCACAACAAATCCAACATATCAAGTATATTCTTTTTCTTTGCACACTATGGTAAAATCATTAACCTGCTGAGAGGAATTTTATGAAATCACACTAAAATACTGTTTTAATGGTGGAAAACTATTCATTTATTCCAATGTAGTCATTTGTACACTAAATGGTACCTTGTGTCGATATGAGGGGATTATCGCCTTTTGACTGCAGCAGTAATCTAAAGGCCTTTGACCCTAAAAACAGTGAGAAAAGCCATTTGTGTATCCAGACATATTTGGCAATCTTGGAAACACTCAAATCAGCATTCAGCACAGAGGAGGAATGATGTACTCTGGATTATTGACATCATTTACTTGTGTAGGAAAGATAGCAGAACTGCTATCTAGTCTGTCTGGTTCAGTTAGCACATTTATTTGATTTAAATACAGGCTGATGTAATTTGATTTGACCTTTTCTGTGTGCTTCATACTGTGGCAGCTAGAATTGCCCCCCCCTCCCTCTGAGTAATATGATACAATAGCTAGTGCTATACTCCTTGCCATCTCTGCACTCATTATAAGCTGCACAATTGTGTGTGTGTGTGTGGAAATAGTTAAATGTTTAATATATAAAGAAAACAGTTCACTTTTTGTGGTTTATCGGGCAGCTTTGGGACTTAACTGTGCAGTCTTGTGCTCTGTAGTGTTTCTGTGGTGTCACTGGCTGCCACTGTGCTTGTGCAGGATTTGTAGGATTAGGCTGTTGTAGAAAGCTTAGAATCAAACTCCAGGCTATATTTGCAGCCTATTTACTACTGTTTTAAGTTGTAAATGAAGAAGTGGGGACAAAAAAGTAACATTGATGTGTGGTTTGGAGTACTAGAGATTGCATTAGTGAATATCCTCCAGCTGTGGGTTACTGAATAGGACATGTATGTTAACTCACACTAAATTTTTCATACAATTTAAGACATTTGGAAATGGGTTGAGGGAAATAATCTGACTTCGATGTATTGAGAGTGAAAGATTCAGAATCAGCTTACAAATATTAAGCTTTTTCTATCGATGTTACTTGTTTATGTTGACAACAAATAGAGTACCTTTAGAAAAATAAAAGTAAAGGACTTGAGGAGTCTTCAGCTTGAACAAAATGGATAAGCTACAAATGCCTTCTGCATGCAGCACTAGCTTGTGAAAGCATGCAGTATCAGTGATGTTGCACCAACATATTTTGGAAAAAGAGAAAACCTACATTGCCAGGCTGAGAAGGTGAAAAATGCCCGGCTGCAGCAGGAACCCAAGCCAAGGCTTCAGCTATGAAAAGATGATGCAGATGCACTTACAGACCTTATTGCAAGTGTAGCTGCATTCGGAACCAGGTCCTTTGTGCTGTGTTGCAGAGTTCGGAGCAGAGTTGCAACATCCCCTTTTCCAATCACTTTATTTTTTGACACTGTAATCCCAACTCTCTGCAGCATGACTAAAACAGAAGTAAAGGAGTCATGAAATAGCAACCAGGCAGAAAAGCACGTTTTGTGATTCATTGCAACAGAGTTTTATTGTTAAAACTGCACACCTAACAACAGATAACTTCTAATGTGCTCCAAACAGTGAATAAGTCTTGAGTATATTTTTTGTAAACAAAAGGACGGTGTTTTTGGCTTACTGTTAGATTTTTTTCCATGCCACTGTTGTATCTTCATGATTCTTGATTTTATAGTTCATTTAAGATGTTTTAACAGTCTTTGGAAATAGATTTCTGTGGTGTTGCTTTGTAAATATATAGACTTATGCGTCCTAACATTTTTTATGTAAATCTCTGTTGACTTCAGAAAAACTGCAGCTAAAAGACATCTGAGGTACTGTAGTTTGTCCTCAAGTCAGAGGGGATGAAGAGTTGTTTTGTGAAGGACTTAAATTAAGTGCTGAATACTTGTGCTGCTGTTTGTTGTGCTTTTCATCCCTGCTGTTAAAAAGCACTATTGAACGTTGGCATTTTCTGGTAGGTGTCCCCCGATGATTGTTAATTTGGTGTCCATCTTGTGTCCTACCTCTGAACTCTTTGTCTGTAGAAGTCAGTCCAGTGTTGACGCTTGCATTATCTCTTGCTCTGTCCCTTTGTTTCTAGCTTATCTTCTCTTCCACGAATGTTTTTTTCAATCAGACATGGTGAATGTTCAAAACGGCAAGTGGGTTGATTTCCAGTTGGAAGCATGACCTGGTGCATAAAGTGGAAATCAGCTGTGACATAAGTGTTTTGATTGTAATGAGTTTTTACCTCAGAAAGTAATGCAGTGCTAAGTTAACATCTTTATGAGATTTAGTGTCATATCTTCCCTGCTTGAGCTAACTTTCAACCAATCAGCATTTGATCAATCCGTTGTACTTATGTTTATTTAACAATGCAAAGAGAGGACATATAGATACTAATGTTGTTCATATAGAGTAGTTAAGCTAACTTGCAACTCTTGTGCCTGGTTGGGTTTTTTCAAGTAAAGAGGAAGGAAGAAAGTATAATGTCTGGAGTCAATGTGTTTGCTTTTCAGAGGACTCAACAAACAAAAAATGTTTTTGTTTTAGAAATGGCCACCATATTATTCATGTTGATACCTCCATGAAGGTGTAAAATTACTCTAAAAGGGTTCTTTTTTTTTTTTCTTAGTGTAGGTTTATGTAGTCTAACATTAACTATTTAAACCTATGTAAGTGAGGCTGTACAGAAAAAGCTCTTTGTCCTCCATTTCTTGAAGCAGTTAATGAGTGTTGTACACTTGTTAAGTAGTTTAAGAGATGAAACTCAGATCTCTGAAATCAAAACTGAAGCAGAAAATACAGTAAGCAAACAAAGAGAACATGACGTGACTGAAGTTTCAAGCTGATGCCAGAAACTGAAACAGCCTGGCTGGGTTAAGTGTTTTTACTCATTGAAAGGTGTTGGCTGCATTTTTACTCATCCTTTAGTCATTTATTTGTAATCTGTATGTAATAAAACTGCATCTATTCTCCCAACCATGCTAACTTAGCAGAAAGGTAGAGGCTAATATTTCTGTTTTGGAGTTGGTTATGGTGTGCTTGTGAGGGACATTGTGTTAAGAGTAGACCGTGTTTCTTCTTGTACATCCAATATGGTATGACTGAATTGCACAATTTGTTTAGAAAAAGACCGGAAAGAGGACTAGATGAAGAGGTAGAGATTAAAGTAGTTATAATAAGATATAAAAGTGGCTATAAGGCCAGTGAAAGACGCTCTTGAGCTTTTTTTTTTCTCTCACAACAGTACAATCTGCCTACTATAAGCTGAGTTGTTCCTGTGTAATTATAGAAGAAGCATTTATGTTGGTTCACCACACAGTGTGGGCGGTGTTTGCTCTTTGCACCTCTCTCAGCCAATCCATTAGTCCAAATGTACAACGCACCACAAATGCAGCATGTAAAACAAAGAGGCAGAGTAAATTACACATTTGTGTGTGACTTAAACATGCTAAAAAATGCCGGATGTAAAGCCGTTGACTAACATCTTGTATGCATTAACCATTTTCTACGTAACCTTTTCAGTTTAATTGTCGTACTGCAAGGCTTTGCATTAAGTGCATCTTTACATTGTAAACTGCTGGCTTAGCTTGTCTACATTTCAGACCTTATATGAATTTTTAATGGCATTGTTTCTGGAAAGCTAGACAACATTATATAAAGTAGATAACTGAAATGTTCCTATTATAAGATGCAAACTTGTTTCTAATGTTTGGAAATGTCTGTAAAATTCTTTAAACCAACTGTATTATTTTAGCCATACTTTATATTTGGCTACAAATAATAAATCACTTTCAAGCTTCTTTGCAGATCAGTGTGTGGCAGGTTGTTGTTGTTTTTCCTGTTTAGCAAACAGCATTTTAAGTTTCTCTTGGTTAAGATTTCGCTTCAGCCTGATATTTAGAAATACTGTTGGAAGTGTCAGTGGTTACAAAAAAGAAAAGGACTTCAGCTCCAACCATTAACAGTGCACTGATGCCTAGCTGACTGCTTACTGAGACCTGTTAAAGTTGTAGGTCAGTAATAATGACGATGAAATTACAATGTTCTGAGCGTGAACATACTTACCAAGTACAGTAATGCCTAAGTTCTGTTTTCACATCATGTAATGTAAGACATCTCCTGCAATTTAAGCCAAGAAAGCATTGTAGTTGTGTTACTTTTATGGTTTATAATGTCATGAGAGGGTGTTGGCTCTGTTATTTTCTCAGTAGTAAATCAGACCTTTCTTTGGGTTTGGACACTTTTTGTTCCATAGGAACATGTTTGTGCTTGCTCAGCCGGAGGTTTATATACTATCAGCTAAAGAGCTGATATTTATCAAAGTTTTAACATAAATGGCAAGATAATTGCTGACGGATCATATGAAGAATTGCATTGATTGCTCAGACAAGTGGCTCCATCATCAGCTGGACTAAAGCGGCAGTAGTGTGTGAGTGTGTGTGTGTGTGATGGTTTCATTTTATCTTTTAAAGAATAGAATGTTAAAAAAGTTTTTCTATCTATGTGGTGTTTGTGAATTTTGAAAGATAAATATGTAAACATTACATTTGGGGACCTACACTGTAAAATTCTAGGGAATTTTTTAGCACATGTAAACATTTGATAGAGGTGGTTCAATTTACAATTCAAAAGGTAACTCAATGTTCAAAATAACTCAAAGTTCTGGGTATATTTTCATGAGTTGTTGGAAATGTGAAAAGGAAGAAGTGATTTGGTGGTGATCTGGATCACTGTTTGGATTCAGGATTTTTTTTAAAGGATTCTGGTCCTTGTTTACCTTACAAAACAGGCTTTTTCAAGATCAAAATAATATTTTCCATGCAATTCTAAGAAAATTAAGATGCTAAAATATTTTATTTTGTTTTCCTTTTGAGATAAATTCTGTATAGCTTGGATATGACACTATAAGTTTGAATGTTTCAAAATAAATTAGAGGTAAGCTGTTAAGCTTTAATTTAATCAACTGGTTCAGGAGTCATTCTTTTAACTTATTAAAGGACGTTATGTTGTGACTGACTGGAATCAGGGCGACATTCATATGATGCAAATGAAGAGAGTGGGGTAAAACATACTGGAGCCTGTAAAAACAGCTGTGTCAACTGGAAGCACAGATAGTGCTTCAGAAATAACAGAAATAATCGTGACTAATCGAAAAAATTTACAGATTAGTTGACTATTAAAATAATCATTAGTTGCAAGCCTACTTGAGTGGCTGGTTCATCGAGATTCTTTACACAAGTTGCAGAGTGAGGAATTTGTTTGTGTTGGGTTGATACAGCCACTCCTTCCTTGTGTTGTTTATCTTGTCTGTTGACATGTTTTTGTCAGGTTTCGCAGAGACCTGCAGTGGGCTTAGATAAAATGGTACTTTTTTTAAAAGTGACAAATTGTTGAATCATTAAAATCCTTTCCAGTTAAAGTCTTTAGCACATGAAATGTATAATGAGTAACCTTGAAATGGGTGTGTGTTTGAATAGGTGCATGAATTGTAAAGTATTTTGTGAGACTGATAAGGTTGAAAGGCATTTATATCTGTGTAGAGTTGCTCCATTGCTACAAGTGCATGTCCTTAAGCACGCTGGCACGTTCCTGGCATTCCCTACATCTGGCCTTGCTACAGAAGCAGAGCCTGCTGGGTGGATGAAAGGCTTTTCCCCTCTCCATTCTGTAGTGTAGGCTCTTTGGCATGGAGAAAGGGGTGAGGGCAGGGAGGACAGCAACAACAGTTTTACTTCTACCCCACCCCCTGCTGCTTTTTGCTAAAAATAGGTCCAGCATATGCCTGCATGCTCCTCCCTATGTTGCCTCCTATTAAGCAAGTCCTCTTTGAAATGCTGAGATGCAAAAGGGAAGAGGATCCATTTGGGGCTTTTGTGTTTCTATCTCTCTCCCTTTCATCCTCTAGCCACAGACCCCAAACCTGAAATGCAACCTCTTTAATTTGATTTGGAGGCGCCAATGTGGGGGAGATGATCTTGGTACACTCTAGCAAATGTAACCGCTAATCTTGTTTGGCAAAAGTATGAGACAGGCTATTAGTGAGTGTTTCAGTAATCATATGATAGTATTGTTCTTTGTAGTTTAGTGGTCAGGCTGCGAGAAACGGGCTGTTTGAATACCTCAAGGCAACAATTCAGTGCAGCCCCAATTGGGTATTGATTATCTAAATTAATCCCAGCATGGACAACGATTGCTACAGTAGAAAAGTATGAACTCCTTCATTTATTAAGCTGCTATATGACTTTTTTTTTCTCTTTTTCTCCCTCCCTCGCCTTGTTTACCATTGATGCAGGTTGTATGTCCAGTTCTGGTGGTGAGCTGTGTGTTGGTGCCCACCTCGTTGGCACTGGAACAGGGAACTGACCATGAGAGCTCTTGGTGTTTGCTGGCCAGCGTAGATGCAGATATGCCGCGGTGGTCCCCATCCTGATGGACCGAGACACCTTCTCCCACATCCGGCTGTGGTGCCCACGCCCCTTTGGCACTTACTCCCAGAACAAAGCCAGGAGTCCAGGCTCAGGGGGCAGCAGCGGAGGGGGCAGCGGGGCGGGGTCCCCCTCGCTCTGCAAGCCCGAGCCCTCTCAAGGTGCCAGAAGAACAGCAGATGAAAATGAAGATGTAGGGATGATAGTTGGGGTGCAGGAGGGAAGTGGAGAAGAGGAGGATGTTGGCTCGGAGAACACTCCACCTGAACCCAAGCTTGATTCAAGCTCCATGACACAGAGTCAGACCACTCAACCTCCTTCTGCTCCTCCCTCACCACCGACCTCAGGGTCCCAGATGGAGGATGGACGTGTGCTATTAGACACCTGGTATGTTATAAAGCCAGGTAACACCAAGGAGAAGATTGCCTTCTTTGTTGCACACCAGTTCAGTGGAGCTGGCCAGCCCAGGCCGAGTGCCATGAAGGTAAGAAAATGACTCATAGCAGAAAGAGATTAAAGTTTTATTCATATAGTCATTTCTTAAAGGTTAATTGCTTATTCTCCACAGGTGAAAGGTGGAGAAAGGTGGGCAACTGACTGCAGTAAAGCCAAAAGACGAAGACGGTGCTCATCCTATGACCCTCCAACACGCTCCCACGCTCTCAATCATGATCCTTCCCACGCATCCTCCCCTTGCCACGATGAGCCTCAGATAAGAGGTGTAAATGAAACTGACCTGCTTTCTGTGGCGGAGATGGTTGCCTTGGTTGAGCAGAGGACTGCTATGGCCCTCCAAGGGATTGTGGCTGTTCATGGAAACCATCACCAACCCACACCTATCACTCACAGTCAGAGCCTTACCTCCAACCAGCATACCATACTCCGGGGCACAGTGTCAGACCCCTCTCCTATGGTGTTTGTGTCAAACACCTCAAATGATCAGACCTCCAGAGAAGCAGAGAAGCCGTCATCTCCCATCCAGACAGACCAGGAGCTCGAGGAGCAGCATGAGTCATGCAGGGTAGCGCAGGCCATTGCCCACTTTGAATCCCAAAACCTTGAGAATCGGCTACATCTGGATCCTGGCTCTGGAATCCAACCTTCTAATCTAGACAGAGATGGGGAGCATAGGAGAGGAGGAGAGTCCTGCACCGTAACGCCACCTCCACCACCCAGTCACAGTCACGGAGAGGTCAGAATAGCTTTCAGAGTATCAAATCTGGACTCCTGTTCTCAGCTGGAACCAGCTGGCCGGTCTCGCTGTATGTTTATGAGCTGTGGCGGTGGGAGTAATCAAGCAGCAGCCAGGGCCAAAGAGAAAATCACCTGTGACCTATACCAGCTTGTAAGTCCATCGTCAAGAGACCCAAGCAGCCTGCTGCTTGCCACCACAACTGCTACACCCAAACCAGATGGAGACCTCCATCACTCAGACAGGCCGGCCTGTGGCAGCCCAGACCCAACCCATGAGCTCTCCTGTGGGGAGAAGAAAGCTGCTGGTGTGGGAAGGGAGCAGGTGACAGGTTTCCACGTGGAGGTGGTTGTGACTGGTGCTGTGGACCAATGTGTGTTTTATGGTAAGGACAGCACGGAGAATGTGCAGGAGGAGACTGTGTGTTTTGCTTTGCCTGGCGGGGGAGGAAGTAGCGGAGGTGTTGGAAGCTCAACAGACACTTCTTCAGATGACCCCCCTCCTGGCCAGCTGTTTTTCCTTCAGCCCTCTCGAGGACCAGAGGAGGATGTAAAAGCAAAGACCACTGGTAGTGGGTCAGGAATGTGCTCTTTGGACTGCGCCAACAACAACAGTTCTGGGGCAGGGGTGGCAGTCGGCGCAGGGGAGTGGGCAAGCCGACCGGACTCTCCCAGTGTCGGAGACGACTGCTCAGACCCTTCACTGTGTCGCCTCTACCGCCACGTGTCCCACGACTTCCTGGAAATCCGCTTTCAGATTCAGCGCCTCCTTGAACCACGACAGTACATGCTACTCCTCCCTGACCACATCATGGTCAACATTTTCAGCTACCTGCCAACGTGCTCCTTGGCAGCTCTTAAGTGCACCTGTCACTACTTCAAGGCACTGATTGAAACCTACGGGGTGCGTGCAGTGGATTCACGCTGGAATCAAGACCCGCTCTATAGGGATGACCCCTGCAAGCAGTGTAAGCGGCAGTACGAGCGCGGGGATGTTTCTTTGTGCCGTTGGCACCCCAAACCTTACCACCATGACCTGCCTTATGGACGTTCCTACTGGATGTGCTGTCGACGTACAGACAAGGACACGCCTGGCTGCCGTGTTGGACTCCATGATAATAACTGGGTCCAGCAGCCTGCTGATGGCTCTCAGCCCATCCGCACCAAGCGGGAGGACAGAAGGGAGGAGGCCAGGTAGAGAGGAGCATGTACACCTCCCAAATACAACTCATCTCATACTGTGTACCTCCTCCTTTCTTTTTCTCTCATCTCCGATCAGAGGGAAGGGAAATGGAGAGGATTACAAGGAGTCATCAGCACTCCAGGAATACTTTTTCTTGCTCCCATCCTTCTAAACTTATACTCTCCCTCAGCAGAGGAAGTTAGCTAACGAAGGAGAGAAGTGTGTCACACTCCTTGCCTTTTTTCTTCTTTTTTTGTTGTTTTTTCCAAGCCCTCCAGAATCTCTCTCCCTCCGACTGTGCTCCAGAGTGGCTACTTTATAAAGTTTTAATACCAGGGTTGGGGTCCTCTCCTGCTGCTGTTATCCAGTCTTTATTTCTGCCTCTTAATCATTGGATATCTGTCTCATTACACTCATGGATGTTACAGTTGGTAATTCATATGAAAACCTTGCTGTTATTTGATTGGGATTAGCATTCATATGAAGTGACACTTAGAAATGTATCGCCCTAGAGCCTGTTTACCGCTCCCAACACTCGTTCTGTGTTTCACAAACATCCACGTTAGCTGTGTAGTGGTGCTTTGAGGAATGAGCTGGATCGAGTCCGACAGATGTAAAACTTTTTCAGTGATGGAATGTTCATCGTTACCATAGAAATGTGATTGTAAAAGCAAACTTGACTTTTCTTTTTTTTTTTTTTCATTGTACAAGATGCCATTTGTACCTGTCCTGCACCATGTTTCTACTTTTCTGAATGTGCTGTGATGTCGTACTACGTTGATCAGTCCCCTGATGATGCTGCTGAACTCATTGCTTGTGTCGCTGATGTTAATTCTGAAACAGCCATACCTTTTGGTTCATGACGGGCCCAGTCTCACAGAGACACTTGTCATGGTTTCAGAGTGGACCCTAACCTTGCTGACCAGCCATAAAGGGGAGCCACTGAGTACTTTCTGGTTTACAGAGAATAATGGGAGTTGGTCTTGAATGGGATTTAAAAAGAGAAACTTGATGTCACTTTGGAAAGGCCTGATGTCACTTTGTATGGTTTGATTGATCTTTTTTTGCTTGTTTTGCCATTTTTTTCTTTTTGTTTGGTTGATTTTATTGGGTTGTGTGTCTGAATGTTTGCTGTTGTATTTGCTTTTATTCATGAGGACTGTGTTCTCTTTGTATTGGTCTGTCACCCTACTGAACTTGCAAAGATGTATTTTTTTTAAATGCTCCATCTTTGTTTTAGCCCTCCAGCTCTCTCCCTTCCCTTCACCCCACCGTCCTCCAATTTGGCCGAGGGCGATGTTCGCCAAAGCCGCCATTCAATGAAAACAAGTGAAACCATCTACCGCAGTCAGCAGAAACACTCTATACACCAGCTTCCAGCCTTAAAAGCCCCCCTACCTCTTACCCACCCTGCAGGAGACAAGGTGTCAGATACCTCACAGATGACAGAGTGTTTGGAGTTGCACAGGACCCTGTATTTGGCCAAGTACAGATACTTGATACACTCACCCGAAACTGTTGCAGTGGAAGATGAGCAGTGCCTGGTGACAGCTCTGACTCTTCGTTCTTAGAAGAAACAAAAGAAACCCTTTCTCAGTCTCCCAGCAGCCTGTCCCCCCCACCCCCCCAATCCCCTGCTTTTACTTGTACACTTCCAAACCCCCTGCAAGCTGACAGACTGGACACTGAGATACTGATGTGATGAATGATGCTGGAACTGTGCATGGAAATTGGGAAGATGGTTGGGTAGTCATGGGAGACCTCTGCAGGTTACAAATGTATACAGTGCTAATGGGAAATATCTGCTTAAATAAAAACAGAAGTGATGATTAAAACTGGAAAATGAAACACAATGTGGTTTGTGTGGTGTGTTGATGGCGAGATAAAATGTCTCCTAATAGTTACTCCTGGAAATTGTATTTAGGGTTTTTTTTCAATCAGAAGAGTTTGCTCATCTGAAATAACAGTATTCGTATGATGCAGTATAGGAAGTTTGAAATATCAAATGTTAAAAAAAAAGATGCGTTTATCATGACATAGCCATTTTAAGTGCATTTTATTAAGCAGAAACTATTTGTAGAGTAAAAACTGCTCCACATGCTAGTTTTCATACTGATGCCATTCATCAGTGGGTTTCATGAAGCCGCTCCACCCTTTCATTGATTTCTTTAGGTCAAGGTTAAAAATAACATGGGGAGGAAAGAAAAGTTCAAAAACGTTATGGCTACCAAAAGTTTTATTCGGATAAACTTTTAATTTGTTTTTGCACCTTTTAAAAGAACTGGAATCAAGTCAACATGTAATATTATACAGTAATGGATGTATAACATTCAGATACATTTATGATCTCGAGGCAGAGTGAAACAGACCGCTCACTTTGAGTTGGATGTGAATTATGAACTCTTCTTTAGGATGTAGTAATGGTTGGTGGTCAGCAGATGGCAGCACTGGTTCCTCTGGAAACCAGCTAATCAAGCTGATAGATTTGGGTCTAACAGTTTATCAAGCAAAGTATCCCCACATAAAAACTGCCACAGCCATCATGATGATGGCGTTTGCATCCACAGTGTGTTTCCACACCGCCTTCTCGCTGATGTCCAGCATCTGCTGCTCTTCTTCCTCAGGTTCCTCTTCCTCATGAGCCTTTGATTCACCACCCAGACCACAGAAACTTCCAACCAGACGACAGATACCTGACTTTTCTTCCTCTTCAATCCCTGAAAGAGAAGAAAGTTTAGTGCTTGGTGATCTGGTTTTTTTTTGTTTTGTTTTTTTTTTTGCATACGTGTGGCATCATTGTTGTCCTCAATCCTCTCCTTCGCTTCTCTTCGGGCTGTTCTCCCTTTCTCTTCTTGCTCCCAGTCTAGATCTTTCCTCTCCTCTTTGGAATGGCGAAGACTGAACACCAGGCGATGAAGCTTGGAGGACAAACCCATCTCAGTTCCTTTGCACATTAGTGATTCTGACATAACATGTCAGGGCGCTTTGATGAATCAGCTGCCTTCCTGGGAGTACAGGAAGTCACTTACATGTTGATCGCCTATGGGCTCGCTACAGTAGCTGACCAGCAGCACCAACACTGATGTACAGAAGAAGAGTATGATGGCAAAGTGCAGGTAGTGGATCCCACACACCAGGAAGGGGCACTGAGAGGGGAAAATACAGCTGCCACTACCAAACCAGAACTCGGGCAACATCCGACACAGACCCATCGCAAGGCCACCTATCAGGCCCCAGAACGCACCCTGGAGGTGATGGTAGAAGGAAAATCCAGAGTTACAACACTAGTATTTCAGAGCTGTGATTTAGATTTATAACACCCATGAAAACAGATGCTTGCTCACCGTTTCATTGACTCTCTTAACAAACACAGCCAGCAGAAAGACAGAGGCGATAGGGGGGGACAGATAGCTGGAGACTGACTGGATGTAATCAAACAGCTGACCACTCTGAGCCACCTGGACAACTGGGATCCAGCAGATACTGACGGCTACAATGCACAGAACCCAGACTCTGTGGAAGACCGCAAGGATAAGAAAGGTACAGCTGATAAACAACATTTACTCATCAGAAGGCTTTTATGGGCTTTTTTTTGTATGGGTGAAGCCATGTTAATGAAACCATGGTGTTGCTCAAAGTCTTCAGGCTATCTTGTAACAGTCAGAGGGATTTGTTTACCTGCCAACAATGATGAGCTCGCGCTCAGTGGCCTGCGGTCTGATGCGGGTCCAGATGTCCATAGTGAACAATGTGCTGCTACTGTTAAAAATGGAGGCCAAAGAGGACATAAGAGCGGCCAGCATCACCGCCAGCATCAGGCCTCGTAAACCTGGACAGAGAATAAAGAAGATAAATGGTCGTTCCTGAAGGATGTGACCCGTAAGGTGATGCGTACAGATGTCATTTGTCCTTACCACTGGGCATGACTGTCACCACCAGTTTTGGATAAGCAATGTTGGAACAGCCCACCTCAGTCCCACAAATCTGTTTACACACCTCTGGAACAACGCAGCCAACTTCCTCTACAGGTGGATAGAAACACAGTTTTCTGCAGCTTACGTACATTTAGGGAGTCTTTGCACCTTTTCTTTAATGAAAGGGTGTATATATATATATATATATATATATATATATATATATATATATATATATATATATATATATATATATATATATATACCCTTTCATTAAAGAAAAGGCTGAATTTACAACGGTCACTCAAATAACTGGAGACTTAGAAAAGGAACAATAACTAAAAATTTGCAAAAATATAATTTAGTAATATAAGACACTGTTTTTTCATTAATTGAGTTGAAGAAAGGAAAAAAATCAAAAACAAATTGGTCCTGGACAAATGAAAGCACTTTTCTGTTGAACAGTGGGACAAAATACCTGTCAACAGGTGCAGAAATCTGATTGAAAGGAACAGAAAACACCTGACTGTACTCATCACTCATAAACATATTAGTTTATGAGTGATGTAATATGTAATAAATTATCTTATTTGTTTGCTTTTTAAGAAAAACATTTTGATTGAACCAGAATGAGAAAATAATGTAATGATTTTCATAAAATTTTTATTTATTATTACTTAAATCAATTTCAGCTTATTTTACAGGCATCTGTTTTATATATATATATATATATATATATATATATATATATATATATATATATACATATATATATATATATATATATATATATATATATATATATATATATATATATATATATACATATATACCAACTAACCAACTAATAAATTTTAGTTTAGTTTTCGGTCTCGTGTGGATGATAAATCTTATCTGACAGTGCTGTCTCCATAGACACAGCTTGCCACCAAAGAATGGGGCCCGCAGAGGTTTATATTTAGTGGGATTTTACAGGTTACGCTTATAATACACACCTGGGTAGAGGATCCTGCTGATCATACCAGGGAACACCATGAGGAACATGGGGAGCAGCTTTAGGTAGCCGCACATGATGCAGCCAGCCTTCACGTGGGTGATGCTACGAGCTGCAAGGCACCGTTGCACGATCACCTACATGAATGCATATGCAGGTACACAGGTATTAAATAAATCAACACATCAGCTCAGTAAAGCAAAGCATAGCAATGCAGGGAATATGAGTACAAGATATTTCACGTATTGTCTCATCAATGGCGTTTCATTTGTAACAATATGGTAATTTCCGGTCTGCAACACAATGCAGGCTACCAATGAGGGGACACAAATAGTAATGCTTATAATTTATATAAGCAATAATAATAATTTATTTCAAGTAGGCAACGTTTATATGCGGTTATAATCCAGACTCAGTGCAGGTGTTATTGTGGGGAAAAGGAGATCGGAAGAAGATCTCTTCATTCTCTATAAATGTGTGGAAAAAGTTGTTTAAAGCACCTAAAATGTTGAGTAACAGTGTTGGTCAAAGAACCCTTTTAACACTATGATATTAAATAACTAAAAGAAACTGGTTGCATCTCAGTGCATAAATGGTAAAGGAGCAATCCTTAGCAGAACCATATCAGAGCTTTCCAACAACCATCATGACTAATCACGTGATGTGAAGAGCTACAATACTGGGTTATTTTTATTTAACTTCATGCTGCCCAAAATAAGTATTGTGTTAATGTTGCTTTGTAGGAGGTGTTTAGCTTCTTTGGGCTGGGAGGCATCTGGATTGAACCATCTCTGTAGACTTTTCCAGGAGGTTTTTTATTTTTTTGTTTGTTTTGGAAGAGATGAGCTCTGTACGAAATATAACAGAGGCAGAAGGGATGAGTCCCAATCCAAGATCTGGGATGGTTTGTGGTAATCGAAGGTCTGTACAATGCAGAAAGGTATCGTATTTTCCAAACTATAAGTCATAGCTAACCTTTTTTTCATAGGTTAGCTGTTCCTGCGACTTATACTCTGGAGCGACTTATACATGAAAACATTTATATAATTTCACAGGCAGCAACAAGACGGCACTCTAGACTTATGCACCGATATCTCCTACTTCCTAACATTTAACAATTTAAACAGTACACATTAGCTTAGAAAGACAAGTGAGAACAACTGAACACAAATGCCCCCCAAAAGAAAATCATATTCTCCAGACAACAACCTGCAAGTATTAAAAATATGGAGCTAAAAACAGTAATCGAGCAGTAGAGAGGAATTTTGGAGTAAGTGATAAACTTGTTAGATACTGGCGTAAAGCGGAGGCTACTTTTACTGTGATTAAGAAAACAAAATAAGCTAATCGCCGGCTTTAAAGCTCGATGGCCACAGCTAGAGGAACGAGTTCGCCGGTGGGTGCTTGAACGGCGTGCTGCGAGGAGAAGCTTGTTAACGGTGAGTGTTACGTCTCCACGCGGAGTTGGTGGAGTTATTCAGAAGTGACATAGAGGACGGACAGTTCAAGGGATTTAGTGATGTGGAGTGAAATGGTGTGTTATTAATTACAGGAACGGTACACTTGTTTTGTTCTTTAGGCTATAGTTACATAAAACTGTTATGTTACATAAACACTGGACACTTTTTCTGCTCGTGTTTATTTTTTGTGTCGCTGAATAACCTTCCTTGTGTTTGCATATCTTACACCATTTCAGCCTGTTCTCTATTCTTTTAATAATGTTGTAAGTTGCCTTCCAAGATGACATAATGTCTGTTTTTTGGTCAAGTAGTTTGAAAAATAAATTACCTGCAAAAAAATGTGATTTATACTCCAGTGCGACTTATGTATGTTTTTTTTCCTACCTAATTAAGTGTATTTGGCCTAGTGTGACCAATACTCCGGAGTGACTTATAGTCTGGAAAATATGGTATATTGATGAATAAATACACTGTCCTGATGTGTCACGGATAGAAAATATCTGGAGAAAGGGAAATTGAGATGACAACCTTGTACCATTTCATGTTCAGATTTCAGCAGAATGATTGAAACAAAATAAATTATGATGCGCTTCATGTTTGCATTCACTATGCATCTTTTTTTCATGTTGCAAGAAGAGCAAAGATAAAAAACATTACTTCAGAATCTTTCTTTATAATTTATTGCAAATCTGGAAATGCTGGCATAAATGTATATTAGATTAAACTAAACAGAGAAGAGAAAACAAAAAACACATTATTTCAGAAAGTCATAAAAGTCAAGTTAATTTCAGAATCCCTTCTCAATTTTTCCCCTTTACTTAGCTTTTTAAAATAATATTGTTCTGACTTTTCTTTTTGTATTGTTTTTTTCCTTTTATGTTTTATAAATGACCATGTTGGAATTTTAGTGCTGAAGTCGGTGCTTTAATGTGCATTTTCTGAATAACAGAAAATGGGGAAAACTGCTTTCAGCTTTTGGTCACGACTTCTTCACGCTGCTGCATATTTTTCTGGGGGTTGTAAAACCTGCTGCGTAAAATTACAGCATGAAATGGAGCACTGTGTTTTGTATCTTGCTGAGGAGCTCCTTGCGCCTTAAGCTAAAGACTAAATGATTTAAAGACATGTTAATACGTAACTCAATATTGCTGAGTGAGTTATTTTTTTATAGTTTTTTTCTAGTAGGCACAGAAAGGCAGAGTTAAACTGATTTTTACCGTCTGGGTTATACATGTTGGTACTCGGTGTTGACGTAATGCAATCCTTACCTCAACATTAATCATCACAACTAAACTGTAGCTTCTACCTAATAATCATAATGTGACACTTAACCAGAGCCTAAAACCATGTATTAATCCTCAAACATCCCTTTGGGATTAAACTACATCTGATACGTTCACATAAAGCTTCCATAAGTTTCAGGTTTCCTTTCCCATCTTCTTACATCTCCATCATAATAACTAGTACACACATGTTTATTTCTGGACCCTGATGGGGAAAATAATTTACATCGATCCCAAGTACTTCATCCAGACTTTAACCTTTAAATTCAATCCTAAAGTCAATCTAATGCCAAACCTCCAATAAACACAACGAGCTCATTTCGGTAACTGGAAGCTAGTTACAGCCCCTTCCAATCAAGAAAGATTAGTAACACACACTCATACACAAACCTCAGAGGGCGATTAACTCTTTCATGGATAGTAGCCATATAGTGGGCACCTGTTTACAAGCTTTTTTCTTGCATATCCATGAATGAGGATGGTATTTTCGTACATAAACCACTTCAGTGGATGTTAGTGAGTCATCCAATACGTTTCCACTCACTGGAGGATAAATACATATATGATGTAACTAAACATAATGTAATTACGCAACTTTGCCTTTGTGATGAATAGGAAATATACCGCTATATTTTATACAAGATTGACATAATATAATTATGATTATATATAATTTTATAAATATTTTATAGAATACTTAAAATAGATCATAATAAATTCTAAATATCACTAACAAACAGAACAAAAAAAGGGTCATTGCATAAAATACAAGTAAAATACTGTATTTAAAAAGAATTGTTGCTTTGTTTTTTTTTTTTGTTTTTTTTTTATAATTTCATGCATGAAATGGTTAAACTTTGTGGTGTCCATTTTGCTTCTTGGAAAACCCTGGTGTGTTTACATGTCATGCAGAGACTCTGCTGTGTTTCCCTTTCGTTTGAAGTGGGACTTCCACAACAAGCCTCCTCTCAGGAGCCCGTACACGCCTCAGGCAGGACGAAATAAAAGCCTCTATTCCTGCATCTCTCCCTGTTATAACCCAAAACATCCCTGACTGGAATATTCACCTGGTCTGAGCACCAGTACCAGATTCCTCCAATGGAAATCCCGAACAGCACCCCGGGCCATGGCAGGTCTCCTGTGGTTGGGTCCCTCAGCAGGCTGAAAGCATCCTGTCTAGGGGTGTAGCAGTGGGGGGAGATGTTGTAGCGTTGGGGGTCCATAGAGGAAAAATTACTCGGCATTGCAGAACTATATTTGGTGAGCAGACCGCTGTAGCCTCCAACTTCAGCAAAGGCTGCAGGTGAGGAGGGAAAATAATGTGTTATCATTTTAATGTGTACGGAGAAAACACAGAAAAACATGCACTTCTGTGTACTTGTGTTCTCTTCCCTCTGTATTATATCTATAACAGTGTATAAATAAAGGTTTTTAATGTTTGTGTGTGTTTTCACAGCTCCCTTGTGTGATCCAAACTGAAGATGTGAGTCAGCTGCTTAGTCAGCACTGATACATCACACTACACCACAAATAAGTCATAGGGCTGCTCTCTCTGCTACATCACTTTCTGCTTGGACTTTGTCTTTCCCCTAATCCGGAATCAGACTCTCATATGTATCAACGGTGAAGCTGAAGAGTTATGCGCCTCAACACTGTCAGCATACTGGGAACCTCTTCAGGGAAATTAATAATTACAGAACCTGGTTAAAGCCTTTTACTGCTGTGAAGCAGCTGATGGTAGAAGGAGACTCCGGTCAGGAAACACTGGAGGCTAAAAAAACCCAAACTATGCTGTTATGTTGATACAACACAATAGTTTTTACTTACAATATCCAGTGAGGACAAAAGCTCCAGCAATGATGACAAACGTCTGGACTGTGTCAGTGTACATCAGAGCTGCCAGGCCACCTGCAAACACACGTTTAAGTATTTGAAAAGGTCATCAAGAAATAAACGGCTAGTCAGTCAATCAGTTGTTGTGGCATTTTGTTTTTTTGCTGCTGGAGAGTTAAATAAAATAGCTCAACAAGAACGATCAAACTGGGTCAGTAGGAGACCAAATGTCTTAAATTGTAGTCCCTGATATGGGGCAAGTTCTGCTCATTAATATTGATCATAAAAGTTTGACATAAATGGCCAGAAAAAATAATTCAAATGAATCCGACAGCTTTTTGTCAACGTATTCACAATGACCAAGTCATTTTAGTTAGATGTATTGCAGCAGGGAAGTAAAAACCTGCAGGACAGCAGCCCTCAGGGACTGGAGTTTGACACCTGTGCACCCTAACCCTAACTATAACCCTAAACCTGCCTTTTCCATTTCAGTTTTTGTGTTTTTAGAAAAAACACTCAGGCCATAATTTTAAGATGTTAAGGATATAACTACATATAAATAATATTTTGCCTTTTCCTTTCTTTTTCTCTGGCCTCACATCCCCTCTTGTACATGTAGAGTTGGAAAAGAAGAGTTGTCCGATGAAATTTGACGCAAGAAAGCCAGAAGCTTAGCACAGCTTTAATGTAGATTTGCAGCTTCAAACAATAACAGATTGTTTTTAGATCATTCAGAAAATATTTGACTAATAAAAAAATAGGGTCAGATTTGTCTTGTAGGACACAAAAATGAATTAAAACATTTCCTTATGGTCACATCTCCTATTTAAAAACTAAAACTTTAGAAAAGAGGATGTCTTCAGTCTGTCCACTCACTGAAAAGGACTGGACATAGATTATTGGTATTAACTTGGAAAATTGCAAGTGTATCAAGTGTATGCAGATCAGAAAGAAATTTTGATACTGACAAGCGGCCACATTATGAGCACAAAACATAAGTACATAAACTAGTAGATGAGGTCATGACAGTAATGTTTATACTCTCTTAAAGACACATTCTGTAACTTTCTGACCATAAAACCTTCTGCACTTGTTCAATGACACAGTGACATCTATCATGTGCATTTCCAGAGCCGCTGCCGCCCAGCTGCATCCTGAGGCTGAGAGACAGACACTATACAACTTTTACATCCGGGACGCGGCGTGACGTTTCGCTTCACGGTATACTAAGGAACTGACTGTTTTAAACACACAATGTTTCTGATTCAGCAAAGAAACACAAAAAGATTTTTTTTTTTTAAAAAGAAAGACTAAACAAGAGTTATTGTAAGATTGTTTTTTGCTGTCAAATTAGCCGTTTACAGGGGGCGCGTGACGGGGAAAATGGTTAAAGTTTTGTTGTGTGTCTTTAAAGCTTTTTTGTTGTGCAGGATTTTTTGCAAATAAATCACTAGTTTACACAATGAAGCCTTGTTAAGTGAACATCACTATGTCATCTGCAAAAGACACAGGACTCATCTGTCCTACAAGCAGAGGACAGTTTCTATACCTGCATAAAGCACACCACATCCTTCTTTCAGTAAACTTCATAGGGAACTTTAAAGGTTTACATAAAACTAGTGATTTGACCACATACCTGTAACAGTGTACAGAGCTGTAATTAACAGAAGGGCGATGACGGACACATACATGTTCCACCCTAACGCCTGCTGAATAAACACAGCTCCTGAAAACATGTCCACCTGGAGCAACGGGGAAGAAGGGGAAATGAAGAAAACACCAAACTGTCACAGCTTTTCTTAATGCGAATACTAATTTATGATGACTTACTGAGATCTTGGTGAAAATATACAGAAAAAGAGAGATAACAGATAGGTATAGACTGATTCTGGTCCCACCAAACCTCTTCTTCAGGTACTGCGGCATGGTAATCACCTAAACACAAGAGCCAATCCCATCACACAAGAGCATGGTAGACTGTTGGATATGTGCAGTTCACTGAAATGATTGCACAGGGCAGACCTCTTACCCCAGCCGTGAGGTAGACGGGTACAAACAGCCAGCCCAGCAGCAGAACAATGAACAGGGCCTGAACAAAATAACACATGACATATTAGACTTGCAACAGAGTCCTGTAATTTATTTTTATTATTTTGGTGGAGGATATGTGATGAAATAGCAGGACTTACATTCCACTCAAATCCTCCTACAGCGATGCCGCTAGCTGCTCCAGTTCCTGCCAAGCCTACGAAGTGGCCACTGCCAATGTTACTGGCAAACAGAGATGCTCCAACCTGCACAAAGAACAGTGGCACACCACAGATACACTGAACTCTGCAGGACTTTACAGAAGTGTAATCACAAGAGTTTTAAAGGTGCAATGTGTAAGAACTGCTGACATCTGGAGGTAAAGATGAGCACAAGAATAACTTTAAATGCCGGGAGCGGTTGCGAAAGGACGGTGGCCGTCAGTGGCCAAAATAAATCCAGACATGAACATGTTTACATCTGCAAGTGGATCCAGTGACCTCAAATGCAGCAATTACTTTGTTACAGGTCACTACTGTACATGTGTGCTCTCTTCTTATCCTGAACAGCTCTAGCACCAATCAAACAAAGCCGTTACTGCAGTTTTAAAGCAGAGGATTCTCATTTCTCACACAGTTGTTTGTCCATTCAGAGATATCATAGTAAATATGGCGGGTGCCATGTATGTAGACCCACTGCAAGTAGATGCAAACAGCTCATTCTAAGAGAATATAAACACTTGTTAATTTGGTAAATTGATTAGATGCCAGGAGAAACACAGATCTTGTTGGTATATTAAACTTTTCTCTCATCGACCTTTGAGTTTATTACACACTGCACCTTTAAGATCCAGAGGACAACAGAGGTAATGCAGGATATTCTTGTTCATTTGACTACACTTTTTAAAAAACATGAACTTTTATCACTTGGAAAATTAAACTGGTTAAGATGACACAAGTCTTCATTACATAAACAGGGTGCTTTTGTCAGGTAGCATCAGCTTATATGTTGGATGTTTTGTTGTCTCTGCATTGAACGTACCGGCCACCAGGTCATGGTGCGCCCCGCCAGGAAATATCCTCCCACTGTCCCACGATTTGTCCGAAACATGGACTGGAACACAGAAATAGTTTTCTCAAATACAATGTTTTCCTGTTCATACATGATAATCAGACTCTGCTAGGACCACTTACCCAAATGCCAACACTTATAACCATGACAAAATATCCAACAATCACAGTGATGTCTGCAGGGTTGCTGATGGCCCCTCCGCCCTCCATTGCTCCAATCAAATGCACTTATCACCTAAAAATTAGTCTTCAGTTTCTTCTGCAGCTTTATGTAGACCCACGTTTACATGGAAGTGATGGAAATGCCAGGCAGCAGACTTTCAGTGGTTGGTTTAAGCGAGAACTTTGGTCAGGTGTAACAACAGGCAGATTCAGCAGGTTATTTATTAGACTAATTATTAACAATAAACCATGAAAAACAAAATTCCAGTAATGTGGATTTTTAGTTCTTGTTACTATTTTCTTTCACTTTAATGCTCAAAGATCTGCTGTAAGCAGCCCTGAAATAGAAAAATGTTTCTTGGAGGATGAACAATGGATGGTTTTTAATTAAATGAACATAATCAAGTATTATTAATCAGTGTCACATCGTGTATTTTTCCATCTAATTAATGACAAGCCAAATCTAAAAAATCTTAGTTTTTTTTATCATAAACAAGAAACATACAAGTATGCAGTTCTTTAATTATTTGAGGTTTGCTTTCATAAACGCATTTATTTTTCACATGTTGCACAAACTGTAAATAAATTAAAAAGAAAAGGAAACACATTTTACGATATATTTATGAGAGAAAATCCAGAGCAGAGTGAGGTGATCAGTGGGAGTTGAGTGAGAAAAGAGATTTTTGTCCGATATTTATGTATTTAGCAGATTAATATGAAGATAAGTGAAGGCCTTACAGAGTTTCAGTCTGAACATCAGCGAGGTAAAAGTTCAAATGACTTGAAATATCTTGCTGTCTTGTTGATGCTGGGAAATGTGTGGAAATTTCACTGTTTTGTCTCTAATGGAGACAAGCTGAGATGAAAAGATAGATGGACTTTGATTCCACTGTTTGGTTTTTTCATTACAAACAGCAAGTTACAGTAAATGTCATTATATTATACTTCTGGGAAAAGCTCTGTAGCCATCCAACAAGCCAATCAGGATCCCGAGGCTGGCTTTGCTTGTTGCTATAATTGAACAGCCATAACTGAGCAGCTCCTCAGCTTTTTATTACAGATCCCGCTGATGGTTGACTGTGCTTAGACCCATTACTATATGAAAATGTTGGTGTATGACTGAGCATAAGTACGATTCAAATGAAATTAATAGACTCTGTAGTCTGTGTTTGACTTGCTGGGGATTTGTGGGATGAATGCTGCTGCAGGAAGAATAAGACTTGTGAAGGAATTTCTGAAGCTTACCGGGCAGATGGGTCAGAGTGTCACAATGTTGTGAAACCACTTCGAAAACTTCTGCTGATACACCACATGCTCAGTCCAACAGTCCTTCCTCCAGGTATGAGCCTCTGCTGATGTGAGAGATCATAGAGAGACACAACAGAGGTAGATGGCTGCCTGTCCTTGAGCCGGGTTCTGCCGGAGGTTTCCTTCCTGTTAAAAGGGAGTTTTTCCTTCCCACTGTCGCCAGTGTGCTTGCTCAGGATGGGAGATTGAGTTGGAGCTTCCGAATCAATCTCTTGGTTTCCTTAAATAGGCTATTATGAATTGGCTTTCATTTTGGTTTTTTTCTGTCTGTAAAGCGTCTTGAGATGATTTGACGCTATGTAAATAAAGTTGAATTGAATTGAATTGAATTTGATCATCTTATATCTCTTCTCTGGAAGCCAACTCTGGACTTCTAAACCCTGAACTGATCTTACTTGACTCTGGTCTTGGGAAGAAAAACAAAGCTGTTGTCTAGCAAATGAATGTTTTCTAAATGAACTTATTTTTCTTGCAGATTATGGCCAATAGGTCAACAACTTCCATCAGTAAATTTACCTAATTTACCCCAACTTATGGAGTCATTCATTCATTATCCGTACCGCTTAGTCCGATTAAGGGCCGTGGGGGAGCTGGAGTCTATCCCAGCAGCCTTTTTCTCCGTCTGTAAAGCGTCTTGAAATGGCATTGCCATGATTTGACACTATATAAATAAAGTTGAATTGAATTGGGAGAGAGGCAGGGCAGTGGCGTAGTGGTCCATCATGAAGTGGGTATACTCTCAATTTTTTGTCCGTGTTTTATAAGAAGAAAAAAAGTAGCCCAGAAAAATGCTGTTTCAGAAAAAGGGACATGTAAGACTCGATTTAGTCTACTTAAAAAATCCATCAGTAATTTTTACTCATTGTCAAATAATTTCTGCTCTTCAGTTTCAGGGAGGAAGAGTTATGAAATGATTAAACCAGTCCTGGAACACAGACATATATTTAGCTTTATTATGTCTATGCTCAGGCTAAAGTTAATGCAGCTGTTGACTAACTGCACCAGGGTAGCAAAGGTAACCTTGGCTCAGCTGCTGGGCGATGTAGCTACATGTGTAGTGTTGTTTGTCACTGTAAAAGCAGCATCACAGGGGATTTAGAAGTGGGCATACTCAATGCTGACTGAAAAAGTGGGTATACTCCCTATACCTGTGTACACCCTGGACAGGTCGCCAGTCCATTACAGTGCCACCTATGGAATCCTTGGCTCTCAAATATTACAACTCTATAGATTCATTAAAGAAAACCTAACTATCCCTCTGATGTTTAAAGGTATTCATTACAGAAAAAAACTCACAGATATAAAAAAAAAAAGACTTGAAAAAAGCAACTCCACAAATGTAATATAAAAGATGCCTATGAAATACTGCTTTGGGGTGGACTACTTTTTATTTTAACCCCACTAGATGGGACATGCAGGACCATAGTGAGATGACCAGGATCAGGGATCCCTGCTGTACAGGACTGTAAACATGTGTTTTATTTTTGTCTATTTCAACAGTCCAAAACTGGAAAGGACATCACCAGAATATCTAAAGTATCCCACTGCTTTGGAACCCTTCTTGTTGGGGACTTTTCATTGTTCATAAATGTTATCACTCCCTGCGTGACTAAGATCAAAGCGGCAAAGGTGCTCCGTTTAAATATACCATGGATTTTTTTTTTTAAATTTAAAACCACATTAAATAGAAAAAGTTTAAGCTACTGGATGTTCTACTTTTACTATCCAGCTGAAACTGGGTGAAGATATGGTTGGATGTTGACTCAGAACTAAACGGACCCATACAGACCTGAACCCACTGGTGGAAATGGGACTATGATGTCCATTTAAGTATGTGTAGATCATCAGGGAATATTTCATGTATATACATGAAAGAAGCTGTTACTGTTATCATGTATCAAAGCAATTAATCCTACAAGGTAATGAGTATATGTCACCAGTCCAGTGCAGGAAAATGTATTTGTTTGAATTATTCGTCATTTCAAATAACGGTAAAATGACAGGCAACAGAGCTGATGAAGAGTTTTATTTTCCTCTTTGTCAGTTTGGCTGAAAAACAAAAGACCAACAAAAAAAAAAAGCAATAAAATAAGAATCATGTAACTCCGTCCATAGCTTTTTGAGTTATCTTGAACACAAACAGACAAACAAACCAACAAAAACAGTTTTTATTTAACTGTGATAAATAAAAATGGAAACATCCAGTTCATCTTGTAAAATTCTGCCCCCTTGTGGTGTAAATATTTTAACACCAGAACTACAAAGTCCACCTTTAAGAATTTTACCAATCGGCACATTCCTCGAATTCAGGGGAAAACCAGTGGGGGAAATTAGACCAGCATACCAAATCTGTTGTTCATCGTCACTGCTTTTCCCTCTGAAACTAAACTTTTAAGATTCAAAGAATTTATCGCTGTAAACTGAACACATAATTTCACATAATTAGAGACAGTCACATAGCAGCAACAGTAATAAAGAGATAAGAAGACAGAGGAAAATAGATCAAACTTAGCACTCGGAGAGCGCAAACCTCCACCAAGGGCCACAGTTCTCCCCAGATTGTAATTATTTCTTCTCTTTCTATGATTAAAATGCTAAAGACACCCTATTTTTTTTCATATTCTGGATCATAGTATCCGGAATAATTCCTTTACCCGGAACAATCTTTTATATATATTTTACAACCTGTTGGAAGCTTGTCCTGTATTTTTTTACCTAAGTTCTCTGACCATTTTTGTTGGAGTTACGTGCAAAAATGTTAAAAATGGCCCTCTCTCACAACGTTAAAGAATCCTTTAAAAAAATTCCTGGATCCAAACGGTGATCCAGATCACCACCAAAATTAAATCAATTCTTCCTTTTCACATTTCCAACAACTCCTGAAAATTTCATGAAACTCTGTCCATAACTTTTTAAGTTATCTTGAACACAAAAAAAAACAACAAACAGAAACGACGGTAAAAGCGCAACCTCCTCTGCTGAGGTAATTAGCAAACTTTCAGATTGTTTTAACTTGTGTGACTGTCTTAGAAAGCAACATCTATTTAAAATAAATCTGGCCCAGATACCTCTAGCAATACAACCTGCAAATTTATTAAAATAATCCAAATAATTTCCCCAAACCACACTACCACTCAATAATAAACAGAAAGAATTAAGTTTTGTTGTGGATGACGCAGTTAAAACTGTGACACTGGCCGTGATGGAGGACGTGAGTTTACAGACATGTAAGCTTTTTTATTTAAGCTGTGTCTACAAGCCAGAAGCTTTATGAACTTACTCCAAATAATTTAATTTTAATTTAATCATTTTAATTTACATAGCCCTTAACTTCACAGGACATGGCAGGTTTGTAGTCGACGAAATGAGGAAAGAAATAAATACTTTAAAAACAAATAAAGTGGAATGGCATGGTTGGAAATGTGCCAGTAAAATGTGTCTAAACTACATCCTGCTGACAAATTCACAGCATTAAGATGATTTCCAAACTTTTTTTTTTTTTCCCCGCCACCAAAAAGCCAAAAATAACATCACACTTTATAAAAATAATTACAAGGCTCTCTTCTGTGAAAAGGTTTTATTCTTCTCACTAATGGTGAACAGAGGAACATTCAGTTGCACGTTTCCCAACTTGTAACCAGTTCCTGGCTCTACTGGTTTTCTGTCTACAGAAGACAATCCAGTTCTTTATAGGCCTGTTTGGTGGCTGCACACAGGTTGTATAAAATTAAATCTTATCACTTTGAAATAATTTCAAACACAAATGCTGCGCGAGGCCGACGACGACTTCGTTTATAATTGCATCATTTCCACGCTGCCGCCACTAGTCTGTGGGTTTCTTGCAGTTTTCTTTGGCTAGTCTCAGTCTGGACAGGATGTGTTTCTTGGGGAATTTCAGAGTGGTACACCCAAACTGGCTAACTCCTCCCGTGTCTCCGGGGAGTTTTTCTCGTCTCTGCACCCAGCTGCGCCAGCCGGGTTTCCAACAGTACACACTATCATAGAACCGAGATCCGTTTTCTCCCCCCATCACATAAATCCTCCTTTTCCACCTGGCCACGCCCCCTGCTGCGATCCGCCGTGGCAATCCGGGGAAAACAACGGGACTTGGAGCACGGTCGCTCCCACCGACTGCACCCCCTCGCTGATCTGCGCTGACCATCACCCCTCCCCCCGTGACCTCCCTTTCTATCCCAGACCCCCTGCCCTCTCTGAAAAACATCACCCGGCCGGTGGCATCCAAAGTCTCCAGGTTGGTGTAGTTACCATCCAGAAACTTAGTGGTGTCCCTCATGTATCCCCCAATGGCGCAGACTCCCCCTCGTACGGCCACGCCTCCAGCGAGGCACGTGGCGCCTGAGTCCAGCGCTACTCGCGTCCAGCAGTCTGTCATGGTGTGATAAATAAGAACACCTGAGTGAACCACAGCCCGGTTCTGTTCCAGCGTTGTTCCACCCAGCAGGTATAGTCTTCCTCGCAGCGCTGCACAGGCGAAGGCACGCAGCGGGAATGGTAAGCGAGGCCCGGGCCCCCACTGGAGTGTAGACAGCTCCAGGGTCTCGCTGGAGTCCAGCAGAGCTGAGCGGTTGCAGCCACCCAAGGCATAGAGTGACTCTCCACAGCCCAGCAGGCCCAGCATAGCGCGCGGCTGGACCATAGCAGGTTGCGCTATCCACCTGTCCAGCACGGCGTCGTACTCATGGACCGCTGCAGACACAGAGCCTGTTCGCAGGATCCCGCCTGCTATGAACAGCCTGTCCCCCACGGCGGTGCAACCGGGGCTGACGAGTGACCCAAGCGCCGCCAGCTTCTCCCACTTTCCGGTCCGAGGATCAAAGCAATCCACTGTGTAGTCTCTTGAAGCTAAATTATCATCTTCCCGAGGCGTCAGGTCCACGCAGACGATCTTTTTCTCAAACATGCCCTCCCGTGGCCTCAGAGGCCCCCCGAGGCCTTCTCCAGCTGCAGCAGGTCCAAGCTCTTGGCTCAGTCTCCGGCTCTCCTCCTGGGACAGAAGCCCAGGACGCAGGTGATGAAGCAGCGCCGGCATGTGGGCGTACCGATCCAAAGGCTGGTGCTCCGCCCACCGCCGTGCTGCGTCGTAGACCTCCGCCTCAGAGTCCACGCCCAGGCGGTCGGAGCTCAGGAGGCTCCCTAAAGTGCCGTGGTCGAGCAGGAGGAAGTCCTTCTGCCGGGCCACCCGGGGAAAGTGCTGGGCTACCAGCCGCAGGGAGGCGCGCAGCAGAAGCTGGTCATGATGAGAGCGAGCCAGAGAATACATCCCCAGGCAGTTATCCACTGAGAGGTGCTCAAATAGAAACCTGGAAGGACCAGAGAGGTGTACAGAAGGCATCAAAGCAAGAGGATCTGATACTCAGAGGCAGAACTATGTGTTAACAACTCCAATTTTATCAGCCTGTAAACTCTACCTGGAGCACAAGTCTTGAAGGGGCAAGACCTGAAGCCGGTTGGCGGCAACAAACAGATCCTCGGCCGTGTCCAGAGACAGCCCTGCCTCTCCGGTGTACACAAACTGGATAACAGTCTCCATGACAGATGGTGTGACCTCCTCCAGCCGGATCTCCGTGAGGCGGGACTCAACCAGAGGACTGGTGAACATGGCCCGGAAATACGGACTTATAGCCGCTAAAAGGACTCTGACGAGAGGGAGCAACGGGGAGGAGAAACAAAATCATTATTTTAAGAGACTTCAGGGTTAGTTTTAGTCTGCAATCAAGCAAATAATTTATATTCATGATATTAACATGGTTAGATGTAATTATTTAGGTATTATACACGGCCAGGCCAAAAGAAAAACTCCCAAACCACCTGGATTTCACTAGGAAAAGAGTCCCGTGTCCGATAATTACTGCGTAATACATAATTAATATAAATATAACATAACACAAACATTACATAATTACTGTATATTTCAGCTGGCAGAACTCCTTCTAATTTTGATTCTCATTTCTTAAACAACAATTTGGGAAGTCACATCCTGTTGTTGAGGAAAAGACGTCAGTCTGTTCAGTAAGGGTCAAATTATTTGCATCAAGCACGGAAAGCGTCGAAGGAGATGCAGAAAGTGGGTTAAGAACTGTCCTGGACGTTATAAAAAAACTGGAAGGATCGTGGCGAACCGTCAGCTTTCAGGAAGGGATGTGGTTGGAAAAAGAAATCCTCAATGATCATTATAAACATTTGGTCAAATTAAGCCATAACAATACAACAGTATGTTTATGTTTAACCCCTAAAGACCCAACCCATGAAAAAATGTGAGGTCATTTTTTCCTGATGAAGTCTTTATCTATGCTTTAACAAAGTGTAAAATAAAAGTATCATTATTTTAGAGATATTTACTATTTATTACAACATGATATGTCAAGTTTTTTATGGCGTAACCTTCTGCTTTCTGGTGTCCAGTAAGAGGCAGAAGACAAAGATTAGATTATGTTCCACAGGATTTTAAACAAAGTTTGCACCACAAAGTGATGCCAAATGTCTCAGAAACTGTGTATTGTGGATGTCATGCTGGGCTCTTATGGGTTAACAATTAAAGAAAGAACATTTCCACATGAAGAGTGTGAAGAAACTCAAGAGACAGGGATCAATCAATCTGAAGCCCAAACAGCAAAAATGGGCAGTTTGATGGTGGGGAGACACAACCCTCCTTAAATATCTGAGAATCAGTCAGAACAGAGACGCAGAGGTGGTTATGTGAAGGATTGGAAAAAAAACAGATGCTGCTCCAGGGCGAGACAGGCATCACTCTGCAGTACTATCCAGGTACTACCCAGGTACTGTCAAAGTACAGAGGGAGAAGATGAGGAGCTGTTGGAGGCGTCCAACACTGTTGCTGAACTTTAGGAAAGTAATTTCCATCTGTCTGCTAGGGTTTCATTTTCTGTTCTAATAACAAAGCAGGAGTTGTCTATGATTAAAACGTGTTCAAATGTGCAGCATTAAGCATGGTTATAATTTAAGTAATGAAATAAGTAAACACTGCATGAGTTCAGATGATACATTAGTATGGATATGGTAACAGTATCTTAGATTATCAGCAGTGGATCATTACATAGACCTCGGGACATTAAAATATTCCATACTGAGAATAAAACAGCTAGGGCTGCTTGATTATGGCAAAAATTATAAACACGATTATTTTCACTGAAATTGAGATCTCGATTATTTAACACGACTATCCTTTTATCTTTAACAACATGATTTTTTTAAAACATTAAACCGTGACTTTTAAAAAAAATGTCTTTAGGTTTCCACATATTTCAGAAAACAAACAAATAACATGAAGCTTTGTCTTGACCAAGTGCAAATACTGATGTAAACTGAATAAATAAACATAAGTAAGGATTAAACAACGCTGCGCGTCATGGTGTTCTCGACTCCGCGTCGGGCATTATAACCGTCTAACACAAGGTTACGAGTTGTTTAATCCGCTTTCACCATGGTCCCCCACAGTAAATATTTAATTTGTATTTCTTTTCTACAACATTTGCTGAAGTATAGGAACTATTTTACGTTGGCCTCAATGTACGTTTTATACCAAACAACCGCTGTCAGGCTACAGCGCGTTTCTCTCATTCACCTGTTAAAAGACAGCTGATCTGAATCAGCTGATTAACGCGTTGCTATGGTAACACCCCATAACAGAGGGATATTATAGTGATTTAACTCGCCGAACGACGTGTGCGTTTATACGAAAATTGCCAGTTGTCACTGACAATGGTATAAACTATGTTTAGGTGAATTTCCACAACCGACTGCAGTTATTCTACATCGACCTGCAGCCGGAGCCGACTGAGACTGGCCGCCTGGGAGTGCTTTAGGACGGGAGAGGCTGCCGCTGCTCCATCCTTACAGTAACTGCAGAACAATATGTGCCTTCAAGTCAGTTGCCAAAACACCAGAAAAGTCACTAATAACTCCAGTAAAAGTTGCTAGGTTTGTCGCTAGTCGCTTTTAACAAAAAAAAGTCACCAGATTTAGCGAGAAAGTCGCCAAGTTGGGAAATGAGAAATGAGGCGTATGTCTCTGTGTTGTTCAAAACAAGCTAAATCTGGTGGCCTCGTTCTACTCATGTAGACTACGGACAACAGAGAGAGATGTTTGTTGTTCCAGGTAAAAACAAACTAAGGTCGGTGTAGTTAATATGTTTCAGACACACCCTGGCAGGACAGATGGGGAAGGAAACAGGAGGTTCAGTGGCGGAGGAGAGAATAAATGGAGAAGAGACAGGACATGAGAGAGAGGGAGTGCTTTGTGGGAAACACAAGATGCTTCCATTTTTAATAGATTCTGGTCTTCAGTTTGGTCTCTTGAGACGTGCGAGAGGTGTTCGGTGGTGAAATTTCTAAAACCCTGGATACGGCTCTGCGGACAGTGTGCTCTGGCAAAACACCAAACCTTTAACCAATGGCATAGTTTAGGTATGAAGAGTAACATGAGATACCTATGACACATGAACTTCTTCCCCTCAACCAGCAGAGTCACATCACACAGCTGCTGAGCATCCAGGAGCTGCTTTAGTCCTAAAAAACACAGATGGGAGGAGTGAAAGGAGCAATACAGGTCAAAACAGAGCAGAAAGCAACACCTCAGCATTAGTCTCTCCCACCATGTGTAATGTAGTCCCCCAGCGGGGTCGTGCTGTCATCAGGGAAGTCCTCTTCCTCCGAGTCGCTGTCCGACAGGGGCTCCCCTCCTCCCCCATCCCCGTCCTGCCATGGCTGGGGACGCCAGGTGACTGTGCCCCCCCGCACAGCATTCATCTGAGCAGCATTGCACACAAACATCATGCACTCTTTTTCAGTCAGAAAACAGGTTTCTGCAAGGTTCTGCTTATAAATAGACTTATGACACATTATCCAATGGGCATTATGGGCACAGGCCCAGGACCCCACACCCCCTTGGTGCCCATTTAGAGACTAGTATGGGCCACATAGGCCATGCACAAGCAGTTTGGACATGAAACACAGTGTTGCACTGGGGAAGTGGGGCCCATGGGACACTCTGGGCCCAAGGGCCTGTGCACTTTTAATCCGGCCCTGCAAGATTTTAATAGCATACACTAATATCAGGATGTCTTTTTTTTTTTTTTTTTTTTTTTTACAGTTTCATTCTGCTCATATTTTCCTTCAAGCAACATTTATCGCCTTGTATTTTTAAGTAAAAAGTCTGGCTGCAATAAAAAGCACAAACTCTCATTTAAATATCACTTTATTACCAAAAAAGACTGGATATTCAGCTCTCTATACCTTTGCTCTCCTTCTGGTTTCCACCGTGAAAGCTGAGTGGGTCTCACTCTCAGTGGGAATTGTTGAGGCAGACTGGGAGTGGACCAGCTGTGCTCAGGTGTAAAGGTTACTAATGACCACTTGGACGCATTTGCTTGTCAGAGTCCGCCGGGGGAAGCTGCACGGCTCGCCCCGGCCTGCGGTGGAGCCGCGTCAGGCTACTCGCTGCTCATCCAGCCCGGTGCACCACCATCACTAACAAACAGACCAGAAATGAGCACTTTATCCTCTTTGCAAACACGCCTCTTTGTAACGCATATCGCTCTACCATAACAGAGAGCCCCACACGTCCGACTGGGCTGTAAAACAATGAAAAGTGGAGGTTTTTATGGGTGCATATGAGAGGAGAGACTGTAGCTCCGGTCGGCCGCTCTTGTTATGTCTGAACCGGATTACCACAACCTTAAACTTCCGCTCACGTGATTGGCTGAACTTTAACTCGTGACGATTGTTTGGGGCTGAACTGTTTTCTGTCTGACACAATAAATAATAAAAATAATTATAAATACAAATATTATGCCTTAAATTTTTTGTTAAATGTGTGATATATAGTTTAAAATGATTTATTTAGTAGAAATAATTCAACTTAGAGTGCCTTCATTCACGTCGTTTTTCGCGTTAGTGCTGCATTCAAGGCAACGTAGGAAAATCTCAGAATATTAGAAAATAGAATAAAATGAAAGCTAAATTTATATTAATGAACTCACGATATTCTTCTAGTTAAATTTTCATAATAAAAGACAGATTAGGAGAAATGAACGGAAAACGTGAACGGAGAACTGACAACAAACCTCATGTGAGCGTAGTTCTAATTTTTCCTGGATTCATTGAAAGCCTCAGCAGTCACTTGTTTAACATGGCGACCTGCATAGGCATGATTACAAGAGTTGGGGGTATTACATTCACTCTGTTACAGCCGATCTTCAGACGGTGTTCAAAGCGGAGGACAAATGTATTCATCCCGCACCGCTTCTCGCACAGGTCTAGAAGCAGTTTGTACGAGCATGTCCGTGAAGGTTACAGCGACAAGCCGGAGCTGGACATGAGAGGCGTGTGTGAGGAGACCGGCAAAGTCATCGCTAATGTGGAGAACAGGAAGGGGGATCTGCGAGGGGATGATGTCAGGAAAATTGTAAGCAACTTAGCTACCTGTATAGATGTAGATATATATTTAAATCTTGTCATGAGTTTAGTTTCCTAGACTTGAAATGTGGCATCCTACTCTTCATTGTAGTGCACTAAAATGAGTGTTGTAGTTGCATTGCTTACTGATACATGATACAATGCATGCATGTATGTATTTGCAGGGGTGCCGCCAGGAATTTTGGGTCCTATGAAAGACAATGCCATAGATCCCACCACTTGATCGCAAATTTTAGATTTTTGTTTTTGCTTCAAGCTGAATTAAAAAAAAAAAAAAAAAAGCTTTTCATGGGAATAATAAAGATCTATGGCTGTGTTTAACCCTTTATGGAGCAAGTCACTATTTTTTAACACTTTGTTTCCTTTCATATTCAGCATAAAACGATTGGGGTTTTTTTTTTTTTTTTTTTTGTAATGTAGCAACCATAGACTGTATTTGAAAGATGGACGAAGCCTTCGTCGGTAAAAAGTGAAGCCTTCATCCGCTAGGGGCTGGCTACAAAACAGAGCAAATCCCCATAGACTCCCATGTTAAAAAGACCAACTTCACAGCAGAAATAAACATGTTTACAGCCTGGTTCAAGATCCATTTTCGGGCAGAAGGTCAGGTTTACCTTCATGACAACTGTGTGGGGGGGAGTCAATTTTTTTCTAACTCGCCTGTTTAAAAGTAATTTAATCTCAAAGTTCGTCATATTTAGGGGTGTGTCCTTTTGATTGACAGGTACCAATTTTCCGCTTCAAGTCAGAAGAACGCAGAACAACCGCGGTTTTTAGCCGGTTAACAACGTGACTTAGCTTTAGCCCGCTTACCTCCGTTAGCTGGTTAGCTCCTGTTATCTACGGGTTTGCTTGGTTAGCTCTTAGCTACAGAAAGCTTGGAGTTCACTCAATGTCAATCATCCATGATGCTAACAGCCCCCCTCTCAGCTCCACCTCTTTGCCCATAATTGTATTTTCCGGGTGAGACAACGCGCATGCCTTTGCCAAGATGGCGATAGTAGGAACCGCCCACCGAGCTTCAATTCAGCTCTTCAGAAACCTATGAGTGACGTCACGGAGGCTACGTCCATCTCTAGATATACAGTCTATGGTAACAACAGAATGGAAGTCTTGGTTTATACCAGGACAATTTTAGATTAAAATTTCTAATTTGAAGGCATTTCATTAAGTACCCTATAAAGGGTTAAATCACAGTGCATACATCTAACTAGGTTATTTTAATATAAAAGTTTTGTCTGTTTATATTACAGCTATATTTTATTACATCTTTTGAAAAAAGTATTTATTATTTTTAATGAAGGTTTAATGATTTTTTTATATAGCTTATACATCTTTTTGGGCCCCTATCAAGTCGTGGGGCCCTTAGAATCTTCCTAACTTTTCCCCCCATATGGCGCCTCTGTGTATTTGCATTGTAGGTATGCGTGTGGCAGGAGCTCCAAGCAGTCAGGACAGAAATCTCCAAGCTGGATAAGGAGAAGAAATGCATCAGTGAGACAGTTAGAGTACTAGTGGTGAGTAATTGGTATTATAGCATTGGTCATGGATGTAAGGTGCTTGAAATTGAAACCAAAATCTCTGTGTTCAATCAAGGCTTGCTTAATTGTTTTCCTTAACTTGTCATCTTTGGTTTTCATAAATCATAAGAGTGCTTTTTTTTTTTTTTTTTGG